>NW_009260593.1:119140-168544 GCF_000687185.1 Egretta garzetta | reverse complement strand
AGAAAAACCAAAACAGTAAAAAAAAATAAAATAAATACTTTGTGTGATTTAGCAACCCACTTGGAAACAGAAAACAGAATACTGTTTAGTTTTATGGCAGATGAAGAGAGTTGGTTTCTTGGTCTTTGAATATATATATAGCTCTGATTTAGCATAGCAAGGTAATAACTAACCCTGACTGTAGAAAAGAATATTTATATGATATATTTTCCTGGCTTTTTAAAATTGAAACTGTGTCACTTCGACTGGAAGACTTCTCACAGGTGAAAACCAGCACTGCTGGATCAGTCTCCCTGCCAGGGGGGAATTTACAGGAGTAGAAAGGGAAACGGCCGCTGATTCTTGTTCCCCTTCCCCATTTGCAGCAGTTGTCGGTGCACATGCCTGAAGTTTCTGCTTGGGTGTGACACGAATTCCCTTCCTTCATCAGGGAGAGCTACAGCGATGGAATTTTGCAGGTTGAAGTGTATTCAGCTGTTCCTCCTCCCAACAAAACCTCCATCCGGAGGAGCTGTGGGCAGATCTATCTGCGGCAAAAGGGCAGGGACAAGCAGTAGGGGCTGGCACAATCTTCAGCAGATGTACGTTTGGCAGAATGGACACCTGGTTACTTTTATTAAATGCATTGGTGTCCAGCAGAATATGGACACAACCTACTGCTGCTCCTCTTCGATGCTGAGGTGTGTTCCTGGTAGTGGTGTGGGGTTTTTCTGCCTGCACAGAATAGCAGGCAAAGGTAATCTCAGAAATTAATCTCAGACCCATCCCTTCGGATATTATTATAATGACAGCATATGAAGAGAGAACAGAACGACTGAATAAATGCAAAAAACAGTTTGGCACATCTGGAAAACAGACCCGGGTGTTTCTTTCCTTAAATGCTGCTAACAGGTGGCGGCTGCAGATGTCTGAAAAACTTCAGCTTGTTCCCGTGAAGAATTTTGATTTTTTTTTTTTTTAAAAACATCCCCAAAGTGAGATTTTTCAGTTTTGAGGTGGTTCTGATTTGCAACAAATGCCATTTAAAAGGGGAGAGACAGACACTATAGAAAAAAGAATAAAAAATCCGTGCAAACACAATTTTCTAAAAAACCCCAAACAATCCAGAATTAAGATGGGAGAATCCTACCATACCCTGACAGACAGAGTCTTCTAGCAATAATTTTCAACATCTCCTTTGGCTGCTGTGCTGCAGGAATTAAAAGTCTTCACAGCTAGTGAGTTTTTCATCCTTCATTTCAAGGTCACACTAAATTAAATGCACATGATTTTAATGGGAGGAAGAGGGGACTGTCACCTGTTGCTCCCTGGGGGGTGGCCTGTCTTGGGGCTGGAGCTGGGTGAGGGTCCCTGATCTGCTCTCAGAACCATGGACTGTGGATTAATATTGAAGTAACTCTTAAAATTCCTACAGCAATGCACCCGTATGGTGATAAACGACTTTAAATGCACCTTTAAGCAATTGTGGAAATTTCTAAGCTAAGAACTTATTCATATGAAATTGTGATAAAGCTCTGAACATGAACTGGAATTTGAAAACTGTAGCTTTTGGCTGCCTTTCAAGAAGGGCATTTTATTTTCACTCTGCACTTAGTAATCCAGAGTGAAAATCTAAGTGAGATCGAAGGGTAATTGCTATGTGCCGTGTTGCATTGATTGGGGAAGTTATTTTACATAGTTCTGGGAATGCACAAGTTGCCACAATCTTTTCCTGCTTTTATTTATAAAAATCTCGTACAATGAGGTGGCTGTGGGTAGATACCAAGAATAACGCGCGAGACAACTCTTTACCTCGTGCTTGCAAGGAAACAAGCTGGAACAGCAGGGCTCCTTTGCACAAACGGTGCCCTTATGGAGGTTTATCACTTCTCTTCCCATTCTGTCTTCATTCCCTCTCCCTTTATTGTCTGACTTTTATGACTTATTTTAATTTTTAAATCACTAACGTGAGGTCTTGACTTTTTTGCGTGTCTGAAAAGCACCTGGCGAACCTACAGGGGTAAATAATTAACAGGAGTGATTAATGTCTCATCAGTTGCTTTGTAGATCTCGGCCTCCCTATCGACTCTGTTGTGCACGTACCGGCCATGAAGCTGGCGTTAAAAATTATTCCCTCCTAGGTTTCAGTGTGGTGTCACGCACGAAGTGTGTAAAATAGCAGCGTGTTTGGTTTGAACTACGGATGCAGTTATTCGGTTTGTACTGTGAATTCCCTTTTCTGGAAGCTTTCGAATAGAACGCCCTTCGCTTCAGTGTCCATAAATATCTATCACAGACCGACCGAATGGATTAATTCAGAGATTCAGGTAATCCTCCTGAACATGGCTGTCTCTCCCTGTGCCGCATGCCAACCCTCCTGCGGTGTTTTTTCCCTCGGAGCCCACGATGCTGGGACTGACAGCCATGGCTGAAGGCTGCTGTGGCCGTGCCGGTGATGGCAACCTCCCTGCTTCCCCGTCAGCAGCCAGGCTGCACGGCTGCTCTCCTCTGGAGTTTCCACTTCCTTTTCCTGCTCTTAACTTTCTATTCCATACCACAATTATGGAAAACACAGAGAGAAAACAAATGTACTAATTTTATATTTCACTCTTAGCTTATGGCCAGACTTTTTTTTTTTTTTTTTTTTTTTTTAAATAATGAAGCTTTGCTGTAATCCCACCTCTGCCTTCACAAATTTCATTCCTCAGCTCACAGAAAGTTTGTAGAAATTTGTCCTGGCCCCTACCAGGGCACTCTGTAGTCCTGAAGGCAGAGCTACGCAGCTCGAGGTAGACCACCTTCTACCTGTAGCTTTCTATCTGCTTCTCCATGCCCCCTCTATCAATGAGACAAGCTTTTAAGGATGGAGGGCAAGCCTCTTTCAAAGCACCATCTTTGTTCTAATTAACAAGGAGAAGCTTGTTTTAATTGCTCTGCCGTAAATAAGCTCAACAGCTCAAAAAAAAAAAACCCAAGAAGTTGAGTTAAAATGAAATACTAAACAAAATAAGTGCACAGAAGTACTTGATGGAAACCACCAGTTTTTGTATTCATGTTGTAGGCCAGCGAGTTTTCATCCATGGAGCTTCTTGGGCTAATGCTGAAATTGATGGTTCTTTACAGAATCACAGAATCTCAAAGGTTGAAAGGGACCTCAGGAGATCATCCAGTCCAACCCCCCTGCTCAAGCAGGTTCTCCTAGAGCATGTTACACAGGACAGCGTCCAGGCGGGCTTTGAATATCTCCAGAGAAGGAGACTCCACAGCCCCCCTGGGCAGCCTGTGCCAGCGGGCACCCTCAAAGTCAAGAAGTTCTTCCTCACGTTCAACTGAAACCTCTTCTGCTTCAGTTTGTGCCCACTGCCCCTTGTCCTGGCACTGGGCACCACTGGGAAGAGTCTGGCTCCATCCTTGTGACATCCACCCTGGAGATATTTGTATGTGTTGATGAGGTCCCCTCTCAGTCTTCTCTTCTTCAGGCTGAACAAGCCCAACTCTCTTTAGCTTTATCTCTTTAGCTTGATGGCTTTTTCACCAAACAACAACAACAAATTCCTCCCTTTAACTCGATTTCAAATTAATGGAAGTCAGGGGGAAAAGAAAAAGGCAAAGAAACAAGGAACTGTTTTATATTTGGGTTTATCTTTTCATTTTGTGGCAGATGGGCTTGGTTTTTTTTTTTTTTTTACAGCCACCTTTTGAAATCAGTATGTTATTTTGTCATTTCTTCGTGAAAGAGTAACAGCGCCGAATCTTTATCATATTGATCGTTTTACAAGTTTTCGTCTGGGGTCCAAGATAATACACAGCATTGTTATTGCATTATTATTTTTCATTTGTATCCTATTGATTTGCTGCCAGTAACTTACAGGTCAATTTACAAAAAAATGGGGTATGATTTATTTTTTTTCTAAAAGATTATGCCACAATGGGAATGCTTTTATAAGGCTGTCAGATCTCCAGGTTTGTTTTTTCTTCTCAGGAGTGCGACACATTCATAGCTTAGTGGCGCCGTTCCACCTGGATTTACACCCAGAGTATCCATGACTTTCATATAATTCATATGAATAAGTGGCTATACACAAGCCTACACTTGAATTAGAATTTTACTCCCGGGGAATGGTTCTTTTCTCACTTCTCCCTGTATAACTCAGAAATAATATACAAAGTCAGTATAGTTACAGTGATGTGAAAGAGATGGGAGGAGACACTTTGTATTTCTCATCGCAACAAGCTACCAAGATTTAACATCTCCAAATGACAGGTACTAAAAAGATAAATGAAAAATGATTTTTGCCACTGTTCAGGCCAATGTCGGCACTGTCGAAGCGTGTCCTTTCTGCACGGTTAGAAGTGCCTTGCCCTGTCCCGAGGAGTTGTGATACCTTTCCAAAGCGTTCCTGTGGGACCACCATTCAGCCCAGTTCCGAGCCCAGGGGCATTGTAGCCCCCTGAGCCTGACTTGCCGCTGGGGCAGGGCTGGGGAGTCCCTGCCTCTTAGCTCCCCCCTTCATATCTGCACCAGCAAGGGTACCATCAGGCCACACGTGCAAATTTTGTATATTTTCAGCCCCAAATCTCTCTGAGCAATACACCAAGGATGCTTGGGACAGCAAGGTCTGAAAAGGTCGCCATAGTAATTACAGTTTACTACCAAGCAGTAATAGTTCAGTTACTACCAACTTTGTACCTAGAAGGCCCACTTTTGCAGGAAAATAAGAAACCCGAACCAAATTTTCCTTATTATTTATATTCACCCATCATTAGAATTTAGCTACTAGGAAAGCAAGGATTATAACAGTATGTGAAATCGCACAAATACACATATGCTTTTTATTCCTGCAATACAGAACTCCTACCACATAATTGACAAGGGGTTAGTTTTTTAATTACGCGATGCAAAATGAGATAAAGGCAGTAGGCTGATGTACGTATACACCCTGATGTGTACTATTATTTTTCTCTGGAACCCATCCAGGTAAATCAAACCCATAGTGAGGGACTTCCAGTTCACGTTCCGTCTACAGTGTATTGAATTCCCTTGGCATCCTTTCAATGGGAGCGAGTTTGACAAGAGGATTTTTTATAGCGCAGAATACCCTTTTCTAGTGAAAATTTTCAGGTTTGGAATGGGTCTAATATTTCATACTCGTTTGAGGTGCGGATGTTGAGGTTAAACCATACTCTTACCAACACAGGTCACTTGACTCATCTTCCCAGCTTGGGAAATGTTATTCTAAATTGCAGATCATTCACTGAGCTCAAAAGTAAGACACGGTCCAAATCGATTTCTCATTCATAACGTGTCCCACGACAAGAAAATGATCCAGTAGTTGAAGGTGATGCCCATAGGTTGTGAGAATATTTCAATGAACCTTTTAGTTTGTTTTCTTCTCTTACCTGCCTATGTTTTGCATCACATTTTGACATCCTTAGGATACAACTGTATTAGACAGCAGAGAGGTCAAATGATTTTCATGCTTAAAATGGAGGTGTAAAGTCACAAAATGGGCTGAGTCTGGCTGTTAAATGCAGAAGTTGCACAGCAGTTCATATACATATGCACAGCTAAATATTTTTGCATGAATTTGTATTAATATTTGAGGGGAAAATGGCCATATTCCAAGACTGCTGGAAATTGTCCTAATCATTATTGAATGATATAATGCTATTTATAGACAAAGAAAAAAAACCAACATATTTTTCCTTCTTGATAATATTCGTGGTTGTTTCAGTTGAGCTGAGATTCTTTTTAAAAAAATTGAAGAGAGACTTCATGAAAAATGCCAAATCCTTTAATCTTTAGGGGTTTGTGGATATTTTTATATTAAAAAGTTTCTGATTATTAGATTCAGAACATCTAAGTTGTAGTTCCAAAATTTATCCTCCTTTATAAGAATCAAAGGTGTTTCGAAATGGTCAAAATCTACTGTTTCAGTCGACCTCAGTCAAATTTATCTTTTTTGTCTGATAGTTTAACAAACTACTAACAAAGGAGTTGAATATTCTGCTTTAATGTTAAATATTGTTTTCTAAATCAAATGAATTATTTTCCACCAAACCTGACTTCTCCTTTATTTCAGAGTCCTGCAAAAGGAGAGCCTTGCATCTGTCAATAATTTGTGAAAACAAAACAGTTTCTGCTTTCCTCGTTTCAGGTATACTTAGCAACTGTGGGAAATTTAGCAAGAGTTTCTACGTTTCAGTACTCAGACGTTTAGAAAAGATCCCAGGCGCTTTTTATAGTGGTGAATATGGATATTTATTCCTCGCCTCGGAGTTAGAAATTAGCTGAGATGTTCTGACTGCTGTAATAACCATCAGCCACCACTTTGCAAAGTTGGGATGTTTGAAAAGAATCAATGAGCAGAATGCTGAGCTGAACTTATTGCTGATCTACCACCTGCAATCCGTGAGCAAAGGCACGTCAGAAAATCAACATGCCTGATTTTTTTGCTTTTAAGTCTGGCAGCTTGACTGCATTTATAATAAGCCTTGCTTTGCTCTTTGATTGTGAAAATGTAAAAAAAGCAATGAAATATAAGTTACCTAAATGTCTGTCTCTAAAGATTGTTCATGGGCAATAAATAATGAGTTGCATTAATCACATTTCTTTTTTTTCAGCAATAAAATACAGTCCCTGAGTTAAGAGGTGGGTCTTATCATAGATATTAAACTCTTCTTCTGGAAGTTCTCTAATTAATGCACTTTTTAGAGCTTGGTATAGCCCTGATCCTGGACAATGTCAAATGGGTCAGCTCCTGTCAAGGTAGAGTGCATCCTTCTAGGACCAGGAGGTCTCTCAAGGGTTACCGATGCACCGTCTGTTGCCTTGGCTCTCAGAACGTGAACAATTTGTGGCAGGATCCCAAATGGCGAATAAAGGTTCAAATTTGTGTTGGTGAGGATAAACATATTTATATAGCTTTAACACAATTACTTCATGTTATTACCCAAAAATAAAGGTAGCTCTTTTGGAAATTTTTGTATGTAAAGCCATCCTTACTTTTTACTAAGTTATGAAAGTACATTACAGTGCTTTGGCACAAAAAGCCCATACAGTGTTATTACAGAAGAATTTCCCAAGTAAATCGAGTTATCAGTCTGCACGTCAGAGCCTTAATCATCTGAGTTTTGCTCTTGCATGCAGAAGCAAACCCGATAGCCGTTCATGTTATAATAACCTCTAATTTATGTTCAGGCAGTATTGCAGAACCAGCAAAATGTTTAGATCTTTGGTTTCTGATGTGAACGCTCATCAACTCAGGTTTTTAGAGGGCATTTGATGGCTAACCTTTGTCATTGCCATAACAGTTTATTGCGTAGAGCTATTGCGTTGGGTTTGTGGAGATAGAGATAAGGTTGCATAGATATTATCAATGGTCCCTTAACTATCAATCAAAATTTAACTACTTCCCATGCACCGTGGTAAAACATATATCTAGAAGCTGGTTTTTCTGGTGTAGAGGAGCCAAAATTTCATGCTAGATCAAATCACGTGGATTAAATGTCAACAGCCATAAACTTCAAGTAGGACTTGGAAACTCAATTGCTGGATAATGCTGGACCATTCTAGTTCTTCATAACTCTTTTCTATGTCGTTTGATATCCTTAAGGAATTTCTATGATGATAAATTATTGTGTGATAATATAAATATTAAAAAAGGACCCCAAATTAATCTTTGTAATAAAATCTCTATTAGGAAGCAAGTGCTTCCTTAAAATGAAAATCCATTGCCACAGCCTAGGAGTGGCTGAAGTGATGAATACAGGCGTTGCTGCGCAGAGGACATCCTCCTGAGGTCCGAAATGCAACTTCTGAGTGCTCCGTTGTGTTTTGGTTCCTACCGAAAATCTGTCATTCAGCAACATCGGGGCATTTGGAGAGAGGGCGTTTGCATTACACGTTATACGTTCTACAATAGCTGTGCAATTTCATAGCGCAGGGTGGCTGGCTTTACAAATAAATGGTAGTTTATATTTCCAAGTGTCAATTCCTCCATGTTGATCTGGAATGTATTTACAAAATATATGTGCTCCTGTGTGGTTTTTTATTGCTGGGTTTGTTTTTCTTTCCTTAACAAAATATAAACGTCATCAAAAGGCTACTTCATGTTTACACTGAAAGGGGAAAACCAGATGTCCTGATAGCTTTGAAAGGGGAAAACCAGGTGTCCTGATAGCTTTGGAAGGGGAAAACCAGGTGTCCTGATAGCTTTGTGGCTTGGCGAAAGCCCATTAAAGACAGGAATATTTCTACAAATGTCAACAGTGTGGCCATGCAGGATGTTCCCAGACAAAAACTAAAAGTTGAAGTGTATGTGATGGGTTTTTTTTTCCCTCAGACATCTTTTCTGTCCATATCTCAGGCCCAGCAGTGATCTGTACAGCCAGATCAGTCAGATCGTTTCTCAACTCACTGCCAACCAGTAACATCCCTGCAGTTAGAGAAAGTGTAGATGATCCATGCCTATTTCAGCACGGCTATATTCATCTTGCAAGACGTAGTTTTGCTGGACTAACATCTGCTTTTTTTCTTCACAGTAGCTTTTATCCAGCAAATTAAACTACTGGAGTTGCAGCTGAGCTTAGCAGCTAAGTCCTTTCTATTAGTCTCTGGTCTGTAATGCACGATCTTTTCTTTACTTCAGCCAGAATATTTCTTACTCTGTTGTTATTGCAAATATGTGATCATGGTCTTCTTAAAATATTTATATCACTTCAGGTATCAGTACCAAAAAATCCCTTTTCTTCTTTTTCTCTCTTTTTTTGGCAGGATGTCTTCCCAGGGATGTTGTGTCACCACTTGAAGACTGATCTCGCAAAAGACAAATCAATTCTGAAGTGAGTCCTAGTGCTTCTTTTTAATAATTAGCATTCCTGTTTCCCATGGCTCTTCCTTTTTAATAAGGTCTAAACATGTCAAGCCATTCCGGCATATTCCCTAAAGTATTTACCCACCTAAAGACAGACAGATTCAAAAATTTCAGAATTAGTTCAGAATGAGGCAACAATGCACATACTTTATCACTGGAACACCGCACCAAAGGAAGCGTCAGATTTTCTGTCGTTCGGTGACTTCAGGACTCGGTGCCTTGTTGGATATGCATACGCTTAACGCAGGATACCTGGATGAATTCCAGGGCCACACGGTCAGGTTATTTACCATGTGTTATACAGGTGGCGAGTCCAAATGATCTAATGGTCTTATGCCAGAAAATCTCCTACTCTACAAAATACTCTTGACCTTTTCCTCTGTCACTCATTTATCTGCACTCAGAAAAGGCTGCCGTGTGGCTTATTTTATCGATGGCGGACTGTGTGTCCTAGGATCATCATTAATGGGCTCTAATTCTTTATACAGTCATTACGGCGCTATTAGAGACCTCGATCTTGGTCTTCATATGGTCATTGGAAGAGTTTTGCACGGGTGGTTATTACTGTTATACTGTCCTGCACTGTTCAGCCAACGCTAGGCAGCAATTACGGAAAGGGTTACTTACCATCAAACCTGTACACAGTAAGTTGGTGAAATATGTTTCTGAGGTATAATTCACCCATCCACCAGAGCACAATAAAACACCATCTTTATTTCTGATTTTATTGGTTCTGTCTGCTCTCATCTGGTGCCTGAGCATTTTATCTGTTCACGGGGTTTTTTTCTAAGGCAATAAAAAGAGCAGACAGGATTTTGCCCTTTATTTAAAATGTTTTGCCACATTTAGAGGTAAATAACAGCCACTTTTTGTGTTGTATATTTTCAGACTTACCAGAGAAAGAAATGTTTTGAATACTAAGCATGCTCTACAGGATCCAATCTGTGGTTTAATAGAAATAGTCTCTTCCTCGCATCTTATTTCTTTTACTCTTACATGAGCCTGTCCCCCTCTACCCCAAAAGCAATATAAGGCATGGAGCAAAGGAATTGCATTTCCTTACAGTAGGTTTGCATATTGAATTAGTTGTCAGAGTTCCCTGCCCCCCAGAAAATTACACACACCCACACCTCCACATCACCTTACTTTGTCAACCTCTGCAATTGCTATGGACGCAGATACGCGTGCCCTTATTCCTGTAGTTGGCAGTTGCATTCCCAAGAGAGCAGCAGCCTCCATTAGGTCTGGTCCACTAAAAACGCCTCGTCGTTCCTCCATCTCTTACCCAGCTTGCCAGGAGAGTGCCCTTCCCCACTGGAAAGGAGGCAAGGATGGTGCCCCCCAGTTTGTGCCCTGTTGGGATGGTGTCCAAAGTGTGGCAGTGCCCAAATGTAGGTCTCAGCCCACAAATGGGAGTTGAGAGTTGGGCATCGAGGTTTAGGTACTGCATCCTCTGGCTTAGGGAGATACATCTCCGGGAGTTAGGCACCCGTGTTTCTTCACGCATATTAAAGGAAAAAGGGAGAGGAAAGATCTGGCTCCCAGTCCCTACATAAAAGGAGTTTAAATCACTTACGTTAGGAATTCAGTGAGCAGAGATCCTCACTTTCAAGCAGATATGTCTTTGCCAAAACAAGCTGACGCTCTGAGCACCAAAACAGATCACAGGAACTACAATAAAAAGCAGCGTTCTGCCAAAGCTAAAGGGAGAGGAGTCTGTCAGGGAGAATGATGGAGCAAGGAGAGTGGTGTTATAACAGGCAAAGCGGGGCGGGGGGGGGAAAAAGTATAAGAAACTGGAAAAGACTTCAAGGGATATAATGCTGTTTAATGGGGCAGAAACTGAGAGACAAGTGAATTACAACGCAGTGCGATTAGCATTTTTTCAAGACAATTTGTAAAAGGTGACAAGTTGTAGATTAAACGCTTTGATTTGCCTTTTTCTCACTCTGCCTGGGTACTTGTGGCATTCATTTCATGTAATAACCCCTACTGAACAGTCGTAGGCTGCGGCGTATTTGTGTTGCCCTTAAAACAAGGAGAAAAGACTTGGTTGTGGAATTTGAAGCGTGCGGTTCTTTCCTGGCTAACGGGTAAAATATGAAGTATAGCTGAATGACATTTTTTCATGTCACGTGATGACTCAAGGCTCATGCATCATAGGAAGCCCAAAACAATTTGGTTCATATAATTTCAGCCTATGTCTCGATTCTGAAATTGTATTAAAATGAAAATCTTTATCCGTAATTCTCATTCAGTGGAGCTTAGGTGAGCCTCATCTTACCATTTTCAGTGTTTCAACTCCAGTAGTGGGTAACTGCTATTCAATCCAAATGGAATAGGTTAACAAATTTAGAGATAAACATTAATGAAGTATTAAGTAATATCAGTAACTGGTGATAGGACAAGAGGAAATGGCTTCAAGTTGCACCAGGGGAGGTTTGATTGGACATTAGGAAATATTCCTTCCCCAAAAGGGCTGTCAAGCACTGGAAGGGGCTGCCCAGGGAAGGGGTTGAGTCCCCACCCCTGGGGGGATTTAAAAGCCGGGCAGATGCGGTGCTGAGGGCCAGGGTTTGGGGGTGGGATGGCAGGGCTAGGTGAATGGTTGGGCTGGGGGAGCTTAAAGGACTTTTCCAACCTAAACAATTTGATGATTCTATGATTCTATTCCCATGATGGGAGTTATGGGAATTACGTTCTTTGTGACATAGAAGGACCTAGAATGAGAAACAGGAGCGGTTTGAGGGTTTCTTTCTGCTTACTTTCCATTCCTTCTTATTCCCTCCTATCCAGTGTGGCAGAAATGCAACCAAAGTGAGTAGCAGAAAGGCAACCTACGTTAACAAGTGAGGGAAAAAAAAAAAAGTTAATCTTTCAGGCTTTAGAGGAGCTGATACCAATAGAAAAACTGCCCACAACACAAAGCCAAAAGATATCCAGCATCTGAAGATATGCTTTCACAAATCACCAAAGTACATAAACTAGAGGGAAAAAAAAAAAAGCATTCCTCTGGACTGTGTCCCTAAGATGAGAAACTGTGAAAACCTGCAAGTGGAAAGTAAGTATGAGATGGTTGTCAGTGTAACGTCAGCTTCCAGCAGGACAGAAATAATTCAGAAGGCTTGGGATGAGTTCTCCACTGCCTTGCACATTGTACAGTCTTTTAATCAAAACCCAGAATGAATAGTTTCCAGCCAGCCACAAAACACCGCTTGTCAGGCCGTGCAGAAAGAGGACCTCTGCAGAAATGATGCTTCACCGGGTTTTAAGATCTAACCCAAATACCAGACAGGGTTCAGCTTGAATAATGATCTCGGTTGTTTTCCTTTTTTCTTTCGCATAAAATATATTTTGGCTTGTCTTTTGCTTCAGTATGCTTCTTATAAATCCTAGAAGGATCCATCCTGGGAGTGCTTCCAGGCTTTGACCTTTAGGTATTGACAGAGGAAATGTATACGCATGCATTCTCATGTTCCGTGATACGTATTGACAGTAATGACAGGTTTTCCATGTCTTCTGGAAATAGTTTAGTTTTTACGTATTTGCATGACTTCACGATACAGTTAGCCTTCCGTAATACATAATATTTATGTCAATTCTTTTAATCTAGGCATTTAAATGCTGTACTGCGTATTGATAAACACATTATACTATTTCAACCAGTACATTACAGTGCTGTCCATCAAAAATGAAAAATGCACAATAATCTATGCTGTGAGGCTATTAATTTATCCACAGAGGCATAACTACAGGCACTGCTTGACTGATAAGCCAGCTTCTGTCTCCTGTGGTCAGAAGTAATTCTTTCTCAGTGTTAGCTTTGGGTTGGACCTTGCTTTTACAGGTTTTGTCACTGGTGCCAGATCATATGCGGCAGCTTTGTAATGTGGAGCATCCTCTAGTGAGGATTGCACAGCCGCTACTAAAGTAATTTCAATTAGCACTTTGATTAAACGTGAAACGGAAATCTGGTTGTAGTAACCAGTGTCTTATTTATTTCATTGTTTTGCGCCCATGGAATTTTTTTCCTTTGAAATGGTTCAGGGAAGGATACGAGATACACTGCTTACCTCTCTGTTCTTCTCTCTTTCTATGGTATATCACGCCAAAGGGAGATTATTCACCTTTGCAAGCTGAGCTACGAGGCCTACGCTTGCTGAGAGGAATCCCACAGAAAAATATTTACCCTTCTGGACCCCTAGAAGAAAGCTTTTACCCCAGTTTGTGGAGCAATTCTTCTGAAAACATTTTTATAAATTTCTCCTTTTAATTCTGGATCATGCTCAGGTACGTTAGATTGCTGCAAAAACCCTAAGTAACTTCCCCAGCCTCGGTGGGATGACTGAACTTTCTTCCAACTTTGCACTGGCAAACCATAACTGTAGCAAATTATAGCAGGTTACAGGGCAGCCTGTTTCCTTTTCACTCAGCCTTGGCAGTCTCTCTGCTTGCTTTGACTCGTGTATAAGGATACATGGGTTTCCGGGAACTTACTAGCCTAGAATTGGGAAATTTGAGTTAACGGGCATATTTTTAAAAGGCAAAGTAGCCAAGTCCATGACCCACAGGAATACGCTTAATGATAGGTCCATATAAATGTCTTCCATAAACTAAAATGCATTGCAATGCTGTGTTGATGTATGCAAGCATTAACAACCACATCTGCATTTTCATTCACTCCCCGTTTGTTCTTCTAATCAGCAAAATCCAAATCAATGGGGTTTGGTTTAGATTTTTTTGTGTATATATATATATTTATTCTGTATACTAAATGTACTATAACATTCTGAATATACTGCTGTTAAATTAGTCAAGATTTAGCAAGCGCTCAGCAAGCGGACTGTAGAAACATTTTTATTAACTATACCAGTATCTCTTTCAGATCAAACCAGGTTATTCTGCTGGCACATATTTTCTCACACCGAAGATTCCTGGAAGCATAGCACAAGCAAATTAATTGCATGGGAACAGTTACAGCTCTCTTTTTAAAGTCCCTTTAATCATTTTCTCCTAGAGTTCAGGAGGACACAAAGGATCAGCAAACAGCATAGAATAAATGAGAAAATGAAGATACGAAGTTTATCTCTTTATAGTGTTTTACCAAGGACACGTGACACTGTTGCTGCCCTTGGAACAGCATCTTTGGACCTCTGGTGGCTTTGCAGCATCAAAACATTTCTGGTTTCATTTCCTACCTTCGTAGCACGTCCTGAGTTTTTCAGGGGGGTTTCAGCTTTTAATGCATTAAAATCAGAATGCTGAAATCTTTAACATTTTTCTATTATAGCTGCAGTATTGAGTTAAATGGAGCAAAACTGAGCTCCAGTAAAGCCGGCCAAAGCTTTTCTGTTGACTCCACTAAGTCAGTTTTCCTGCAACACCCCCAAATTTTAAGGAAAAAGTTTCCTAGGCACTTACCTTTATATTGACTCATGATACCAAATATTCAGTCTTGTAGCGCATGCTCCCATCTATGCCATCTATAATGTCTTGCCTCTATATTATTAACACATAATTATCAGTGAAGAAAACTGAATTGCAGAGAATGAAAACTACTCTTCTGACTTCAGTTAGGATCAGGGTTTCCCTGTTTCTTGGCTGTACAAGGTCATGGCCTGTACATGGAGCATGTGTAGAGGTTTCGTGTATCGAGTTTTAGTGTACTTGTATTTATTATGTTATTTGGGCAAAGATTTAACTTCCAGTTGGGGTAGACAAGATCTCAGGAACAAGAAATACCATTAACTTTAATGAAACTGTGCTAATTTTCACTGCCTGGACACCTGGTAGTGGTTAATTTGCTGATGTTGGTATGTATTTGTGGAAGGCACCAGACCCATTTGCATAGGCGTGAGTTTGTGAACCTGAGGTGAGATGCCTCCTGAAGGACATTTATAGCCCTGCCGCTTGCAAGGCTGCATTTAGTCACATTGGCTTCACAATCTAAATCTTCATGCTTAGAACTGACAATAACATTGTTCTAATATTTTCTTGATACAGGGACTGATAACCCCATGCTTCATAACTGACCAAATGCTTGCCCTCCACAGTAGGGGCTGGAACAAATGTCGCAGTTAAGCCAAATAATAAAAGGAGAAAAAAAAGGAGCCAACTCTCCTTTTATCACCGTGACTTTTTGAAGGCAGTCAGACAGACTTTTTCCATTCAAAGTGTATTTAGGAAGGGACAAGGTAGTTTAGCTTTCTTTGAGTAACTCGAGCAGGTCAGCCAGCTTTGATGTATTGCTCGGTGAGGTGGAAAAACGTATGCACTACATAGGAAACATCTGGGGCTCTCCAGCTGGGGCTGCCTGCACTTCAGCCTCCGCTGGTGAAGCTCTAGTTTTGTTTGCCTCACCCGAGGGGACAAGGGGGCATAACTTTTTGTCATTTTTTAGATTAAGCCCAATGGGGAGATATTTACTATTCAAAGACAAAAAGTACACTTCAACCATGGACAGATGGGATGTTATGTCCCATTGGGCTTAAGGGAACCCATTTCTGCAGACCATGAAGACCTGGGGTTTGGGCACAGGCCACCACGGTTGGATGAAGGTGCTCAATGATGCTTCTGAGGGTGTCTCTGTTTCCTCTTCCCCCCGTGCTGCTCCGTGGAGCTGAGGGTACTTGCCCACACTGAGTAAGCGACAGTGTGTTGTGTTTCTCTTAGTAGAGCTGCAGTTATGGAAATTTCTGTTCCGAAAGAAGGCATACATTTCATACAGAGAGAAAGAAAAAAAAAAAAGATTAAAAAAGAAAAGGCAGCTTTCATATGCCAGTGTAGCAACCAGAGAGGTAAGTGAATGAAATACCAACTGAGAGGGAAGAGGGGAAGGTCACTGCCCCGAGGGAGAGCAATGCCAGATGGCCTCAAGCACAAATTAAGTATTCTGCAGATTTGAATTTTACTATCCACCTTTGATTTTTTTTTTTTTTTTAGCATAATTTGCACTGCAGTTTATTTTCATGGCCACTGGGAGGTTGGTAAAAGGCCAGATTGCTCTGAAGAGAAAATATTTGAATATGTACATACAGTGGGATATTCAGTGATATTGTTAACATTAAACCTACTCAGATCATCTATGTCTGCTGGGATGACAACGACGATAAAAAAGCCATGTGAGTGTCTCTTACATTGGAGTTGCAAATACCCTCTCCCTTTCCTTGTATAATTATAAAGCATGAGCGCAGATCTCCTAGATGTGGGTTGGACACCACTTATGCTTTAATTTAACTATGGTTCTGTGCTGAATGAAAATTTTCAATGGCAAAGTGAGACCATTTCAGCTTTGAATGGGAAGAGACATTTCTTAGTAACTGCGACTAACTGTTTCAGCAATAAAACAAATATTGACTGCACAGTCATTCCTGGCAAAAATGAAAAAAAAAAGACCAAAACCAAACCTAAATTGTGGTTCCCGGGGAATATGCATAGACGTACATTTGAAACATTTGCATTTCAAGCACCAGAGAATACTTTTTCCTCTCTACAGAAAAGTTAATGTGGCATAAAAAATAGGCAAACTCTTATTCACATTTACGTTAATTCTGTATAATTGAACCGGTGTTCCAGATTTTGTTTCACTTCACAACCTTTTGAGTTTTTCTTCTGCTGTGTTGCGTTCATTTTCTGGACATATTCAATTTTGCTTTCACGGGAGATAAAAATAATGAAAGCAAGCTTATGGTAGAACAGCAGGAAACAAATATAACTGTCTATGAGAAATGACACTCACGCATTTTTCATTGATCATTGAAAAATTAGATGAGCTTCAAACTTACTTTTGGATTTATCTGCGCCAGTTGTCCTAATGTATTAGGGTGTTCCCAGAGTACCCTAAAGAAACAAATTCTCTGTTTTGCCTCCTTATTTGTGATAGGGGCACAGAAGAACAAAATGAAATATCAGACTCAATTGCATAATAAACTTATAAACCTGTTGGAGAAAGATGGTTTCTGCTGCATCATTTGTCATGAATGAAATTATTAAGATTAAAAAAAACCCAAAACCTTAGTGGCCTTTGCCAGAAATGGGATAGACACAGTAATCTTAAAACAGTTATTCCTGCAGTCTTTCTAATCTCTGAAGACAACTAAATTAACACAGAAGTGAGAGCTCTTGCACACCCTACAGCCAACGTTCCCCAAACGATGACAAACCCTTATTGATTCAATTTATTACAAACTCTGTCCTGAAGCAGAAAAAGTGACTCTGCACTTATTTATTTAGTACTTTTACCCTTTGACTGAGGTTTGCATGGTCTCATTGAAGAGCAATGGAGAGCAATAACAGGGCTTGCTCAGTATGGCCTCATAGAACCGTAAAAGCATCTCCTGATATGTTTTTCTCAAACTGATATGTTTTTTTTTTCTCTTCCTACCTACTACCTCCTATTGATTTATCAGCTTTTTATAAGTGACATAGCTGAAGTGAGATTTTGACTTCTTTTTTTTTTTATTTCAGTGTTGGGGCAGACTGAAAAACGTGTCGGAGTCCCAGCATTAGCTGCGCCATGCCCTTGCTATATAGATATAAGCTAGCAATATTCACATCAAAACTAGGCTGTCTAGATTACATTTGTCGTCTCCGTGAAGGACCTGAGTTCAAGTTTCTAAACATCACAGCAACATTATAATATGTCACGTTATTAAGAGTGCTACTCCATCCCCTCTCTTGGAAATCATCATGCAATGTAGAGTCCCCACCGTTTGGAGAGGGGGACAGCAAGAGAATCACCAAGAGTCACCTCTTCTGCAGTGCTCACGCACCGGTGACGGCTTACAAATGTGTGACAGTTTGCAAACCTTCCCTCAACATGGACAGAGTGCGAAAACAAAGATTTGTCACAAGGCTGCGCCAGCTTTCAGTAGCCTTCACTGAAGACCCCTCCCTGCTCTTCTTCATCGCACCTTTTCCGATGCTTCTCGCTTTCGAGGCACTTCCCTTTTCTTTCTGTGGCCTCCTCTCTCTTCCCAATCCTGGCAGCTTTGTCTTCCTTGGGAAGTAAGGCAAGTTAAAAAAAAAAAAACAAAAACAACTCTTTTTTTTTTTTTAATAACAGCAGAGTATCCAAACACATGTTTAAAAAAATCACATTACAGGACTGGTGCCCTGCCTACAGGTAACCCAGCAGCAATCAGCAGAGCCAAGGTCGTACATGAGCTCCTCTTTGGAAAATGCTGTGGCATTCCAGAACTGCCTTTGAGCCAGCTCGGCCAGGCGGTGAGAAGTTGCCCTGCTGAGGGCTGCCAAACGAGGGGGGCAAGCGTGAGCGGGGGGGGCAGGCTGGGGGCTGTCCCCTCCTTCCACGTCAGTGTCCCCCAAGGTGGGGCTGACCCCACTGTAATGCAGTTATCCATCCAGAGAGGGCCTGCGGCTCATAGACTTAACATTTCTGGAATCAAGAATCTCCAAAGTGGTTCTAACAACGTACTCCATCACTTCTTGTCACTTTTTATTCAGTGCAAGTACGACAGTTTCTGAGATGGACAATGAAAAGCAATACGTAAAATCTAAGACAAACGATCATAAATGGCCCTGCTGAGAAACTAGATCATGTGTAATTTAATGGAGGTAGAAGGTCATTCTAAACACATTAAATATAACAGCACAAAGCAAACAGCCAAAGCGGATCCTTATGTCGCTCTGATATTGAGATTGAAAGATCACACACTGAAAATAACTTAAAAGGAAAGCAGAAAGGAGTGGGAGGAGGGGTTGATAGGTATGATGTTAACTCTATTTAACATTACACTTTAAAAAAAAATAGTAGTAGTTATTTGGCTTATATTTGAGGAGACTAAGCCACAGATAACTGCAAAATATTTACAAAGCTGAAGTGCTCGACAAACGGAAAGCCAGCTCTTTCTATAGAATTGCCAAACTAGGCACCCAGAACAGAAGCACCGAGGTCACCCGTCACTCCCAGGAGTCCTGCATTCATCCTGCTTTGGAGTGTCCACCAATAATTCTGATTGAGATTAAGCACAGTATTTAATCAGGAAAGAAGAATGGGAGCTATCACCTGTATTAAATATCAGCAGAGTAAACACCAGAAAGTACTGGCTATTTTATCTCCTTTAAGAGTTGAAAATACACGTGCATGTTTGCTACATGGTGTTCCCACAGAACATGGGTGTGCATGTTCAATCACACAGGGATTTTTTTTTTTTTAAATGCAGTTTATTCAGCAACATTTGAAAATGTTTCCTACAAATGAAGCTAGCATGCTTCCATATCTTGGGCTATTATTGTTATTTTAATTACGAAGACAAATTGAAGGAGTTGCTGATAGTGGTATGTTATGTGACAAGAGCACATTTAAGGCTGTCTCTTAAGTCAGCTGTGTAGGATACATCCAAAAGTTGCAGACATTCTGTCTTCAGCTCCCGTCATTGCAGAAGCACTAAAAGCTCCCCATGTCATTTTGCATATATTCCACATGCACCATATATGCGCT
Source organism: Egretta garzetta (assembly GCF_000687185.1). Classification (NCBI taxonomy): domain Eukaryota; kingdom Metazoa; phylum Chordata; class Aves; order Pelecaniformes; family Ardeidae; genus Egretta; species Egretta garzetta. The sequence continues at coordinate 149,227 of NW_009260593.1, read as the reverse complement.
TGAAGATATTAATGCCCAGTGCCACGTTTCAGGTGGGACGCTCATCTTACTGACCTTAGGCTGGGTTGTCTCATGGTTGGAAACCAAGCAGCTGTAGATAAAATAGGCAACGCTCCGACGAGGTATGGCATATTTGGAATTTTCTAAGTGCAAATGATCAGCGTTTCCTTAATAAGAAGAAAAAAAACCAAAACACCCGACTTTTAAATCACTCTTTGTAGCTTTGTGATTTTTATCTAACAGAACTGCTCTGCAAAGGCCTGGTGACCACACTTGGCCAACGATACCTATAGAGTATTTGATGCAAGCTTGGGGCATAAGCACCCCAATGCACATGAGGTTGGTTGATTGTATGCATTTGCCACACCATCCCACACATTCACCTGAAGATGAGCACAACAGCATTAAAACATTTTTCAGTGTTTGAAACTCAATTTTTCGAAAGTCTGCTCAGCCCCAACATGTGTCCTCTGCAGCTGGCTTTCAAAAGAAGCAAACAGGCAAAAAAAAAGAGGCACAATGCTGCCACTACTCCCTACGTGTGTAAATGGGGCAACAGCCAGAGACCAGGGGCAAAGGGCACAAACTGAAGCATGAGAGGTTTCAGTTGAACGTGAGGAAGAACTTCTTGACTTTGAGGGTTCCCGAGCCCTGGCCCAGGCTGCCCAGGGGGACTGTGGAGTCTCCTTCTCTGGAGATATTCAAAGCCTGCCTGGACAATGTCCTGTGCAACTTGCTCTGGGTGGGCTTGCTTGAGCAGGGGGGTTGGATTGGGTGATCTCCCGAGGTCCCTTCCGACCCTTGCCATTCTGGGATTCTGGGATTCAGTAAATACAGACATGTGCCCAGTGCAGGCTTCGTCACCAGACTCCACATGCGTCGCCGGCACTGAGCCCCGTGGTGGTTTTCCGAGATAGCATTGGATGAGACCTGAAGACCCATGCAAGCCTGTGCCTCGCTGCTGCAGAGCTCAGCTGAGTGCGAAGGACTCTGCCAGCGTCTCTGATTTACCACACGCTTCTGCTGATGGAGGACCCCCTTTCCCTGCAGACTTCTTCCCCCTGAACTCCAAAAACTTATCCCTACGCACAACAGAGGGCAAGCCCTAAATGCAAGAAGGAGATGTGGTTTTCCTCCATTGCTCGTATTGCAGCAAATCTTACTGCAGCTAACAAAATTCAGTGAGACTTCCCTATTTTTCTGAATTGTCTCTGATTTTTCAGGCAGCCTCTTCTACTCGTTCTCATCCCCTAAAAATGTGGTTTTTTTCTTAATTTGCACATGCAACACGTATTTTCTATTTCTGCGCTCTTTTGAAGGAAATCTTGGCGTTAATCCCACCTGTGTAACTCATGATTCCCATCCCCCACAAGAGAAAAATCCCCCACTCCGCCTTTTTTCCATCTTTCCCTCCCCTTTAGTGGTTTTTCAGATCACTTGGTTCCTCTGAACTGTCCCGTGGCACTTGCGGCGAGTCTGTCTTGGAGGTATCCACCAAGACAGATGCTTTTAAAGCCTTGAAGAATCAGATCTCTTCCCGTTAGGGCAATTTCTGCTTGAGTTAACCAGGCTGCTCTTTCTGTGGTTTTCCCAGCTTAAGGGTCTGCCAAGTGCTAGCAACCTATGTTTCATTTAATTTTAAAATCTTTAAAATATTCGGCATGCATAGCAAGCTAAAGAGAAATTCAGAGCATACAGTCTTTGCATAAGTGGAACTACTCAATGGTACTGAGAAACATTATTTAAAAGCAATAAAATAAACCATAATTCCCACAGTGTCACTGTTTAAGATGCCTGATAGTCCAGAATTGCAACCACCAAAGGCTATAGAATAACAGTGTTTTCTTTCTTCAATGGGATTTTTTTTTCCCAACCCATATGTTCTTTGGGACCGTGATTTAAATTCATCGTCTTAAAATTTTTCAGGTTTCTAGATAAAAGCAAAATCTGAATCTGTCGGTTGTAGCTCAAGCCCATCTCTAACGTAAACATTACTGTGTTCATGTACTTTACTAAGAAAGCGTAAGCGAGAATATTTAAAGCTACATTATGTACATTATGGTATCTAACGTTTTCCTATGTGTGAATTTCCCCCTTCAGCAAGCGGCAGTGTGATGAAAACTGGTTGGTTCATTTCTGAATTTTGAGCTGGCATGCTATAATCAGTCTATCAATTTTTCACGTTGAATTTATTGTTTCCAATACACGGAGAAGCGCGAGACTTCTGCGAGCCAGTGTGAGATGAGGTGCCAGAGAAAAAGTTCAAAATAACTCAGACGAACAGTTTCAAGAGGGGCTGTTATTTTCAACACCTAAAAAGATCATATGTTTACTGCTTGAAGTCAGCATTTGAATTTCTGTATGAGACAGTGGAAGGGGTTGCATTTAATTTATCTCAGTGTCCGCAGATGAGAAGATTCAAAAGTAGTTTAATAAACCTGAAGGAACGTCAAAAGGAATATAACTTACAGATCCTGCTGGCCTCCTCTAGCTAAAAACATACCCTCTGTCAATAGTAAAAAGGGGTTTGATCTTTAATGGTTTTAGAAAAAATCTCTAGAAATTAAAACAAACAATGAGATGAAGTTACTTGGTTCTGGAGATCTGCAGAGCATTTTTCCCTCCTGCTTAGACCATTATTGGGAAACATGGGTTGCCCAGAGAGGTGATGGGGGCCCCATCCCTGGGAACATTCCAGGCCAGGTTGGTCAGGGCTGTGAGCAACCTGATGCGGTTCAAGGTGTCCCTGCTCCTGCAGGGGGGTTGGGCTGGGTGGCCTCTAGGGGTCCCTTCCCACCCAAAACATTTTCTGATTTTATGATTCCATGAAATTCACTTGGTGGCACCTTGCTTCTGAAGCCCAGCAGGCTTTGCAAAGAGGAGGAGAAAGATGTGCGTGCCCAAGGGGAGCCTGGCACCGACCGCGCCAAGCGGAGCCACGGGGGCAGCCAGCGGTGCTGTCAGTGAGGCGGAGAACTTGCTCTGTGTTCCTTAAGCAGTATTAAGACACTGGCTGTAAGCATTTAATATTCATTTTAGGTTTAAAAAAATAGAGCAACCGATACCAATATGCATTATGCAAAACAACCACAATATCTGCAGGCTTCAAACCAAAGATAAACAATGTTGTTTTCCTTTACTCTTTTTACACAATTATATATAAATAAGATTAATAATGCCTGCTGACATTTTCTTCCTTAAAACTCCAGGCCAGCATTATGGCACTAACTAAATTTCAAAAGCAGAAGGAGATGAAAGTGATAAATTAAAAATGATGCCCGATCTCTGCATATTTAGCTTTCCATTACAGAAATCCCTGTATTTATCCACGTGGCCTTCTGCTTGTATTAACTTGTATTTTGCCTCACTCTAATCTCATTACCATAACCTAAATCTAACCTGTTCTGCTTTTCGCGCTAAAGCCTGCTGTCATCGTTTCTCATGACATTAGCACAGGACACATTTTTATCAAATAGATAATGGCAAAACAAATTGCATTCTGTTCTTTCTGCAATAAATAGTATGCTCTGAAGTTCATCATTTGGGGAGCTGAAGCTGTGAAACAGGATGATTCAATTCACGAGTAGCATTCAAAATGATGAATACTGAATCGGAGGTCAGTCGCGGCTCCAAAGCTCGTGAGTTTTCAGAATGCAGGATCAATAAATAGCCGTGATTTTTAAGAATTTATTGTTTTGTCAGTACTTCTATTTTTGTGAGCCAAAAGTAAAGCTAATGAGGGACAAAATAATAGACCTCATGTTTGGCATGAACAACCATACAGGCACTTAGGTAAGAAGCCAAACTTGGGTATTCTTCTTGATAATTTTTCTCTCTTCTTCTGTGCATTAACTGATAATTATATACAGTTACCTATGTAAGTGCTTGTTCAGTCTGCTTTCTGTGATGTTTGTTTTTATGGAGCCTGACTATTCTTGTTAAGGGGAAATCACATTAAAGCAGGGGAAAGAGAAGAAAAAAAAATATCTCTTTGCCAATGTAAAGATCAATTGCTTATTAAATATTATTTCCATTTCTAGAGCTTCCTCCATCCCTAAGTGATACCCATTGCATTAGATATCCTGCATAATCCCAGCAGGGTTGCTCTTAGCCATCCTCAGAAGCTGTAAAAGCCCCTGAATTTCCCCAATGTGCAGGCTTGGCCTGACTGATCGTTTATCCGAGGAGCTGACCGCTAATTGCTTTGGTCTTTATCACATCTAAAAACCGGAGCGGTTCTTTTTCAAGTCCTCACCTGTAGAAAATACATATTGTTGTAAAGTGTCACTAAACCAGAAATTACCGCTTAAGCTTGCTTTGCCCTTTCTTAGCACACATAGAAATAGCAGTCCATGGGGGTTCAAGTGTCTTATTCCTACTTTTCCCTGGTCTTGGATTAACCCATGTGTCATTTTAGATCTTCCCGATACGTCTGGGTTTTTTCAGCGGAATCACAGCAGAGCGAGGTTAAAGTAAAGCAGAGGTGAGCCAAACCCCAGCTGTTTCTATGATCTTTTAAACTGCGCAGCCCACAGGGAATTGCCTGTTCCCTGTACCATCTGATGCTAGATCAGATGTGAGTCTGAGGACATTTAAAAGTTGCTGCAACAATTTAGACATGTCCAGGCAATAATTCAGCATGACCAAGGCAAAACCTGTCCATTTTGCATACCTGTATGATAGGCTACTGGTCTAGAACGGGCTATCCTAAATGTGGATGCACCTCATTGCATGGAGTTCGTTTGGTTTTCTTTTTTTTTTCAATAGGAAATGGTATCTGCAATGGGGTTTTGGAGTTTTACTAAGAGAAACCACAGGAAGTCTACAAGCTGTCCTCAGTCCAGAAATGTGTGGCTTGATTGCCTTGCCCATCCAGGAAGTTCGTATACCCTTCCAGAAATGCTGGCCCTACTGGACATCAGCTGTTCATCTGCAGTAAACCCAATATATCTTCTAAACACCGGGCTAACTGACCACATGTTAGCTGGTGTATTAGATGTATATTCCTGCCCAGGAAATCCCAAACAGAAAGATGCTAACTTAAGCAGAAGTGGAAGGAGAGGAGAAGATGGCTGGTTTTTATCCTGATTTTCAGGCATCGATGATGCAAAACCTGCTAATTGCTGTAATGCAACCACTGCACACAAGCACGCTTACTCATGGGGGAAGCTGTGCTTGCTCTATCCAAAGCAATCTCATGACTTACATTTTTAGTAAAAGCCATTAGGTAATATCCTGGTTATTCAGTTTTAGCCTTGCTGTGACTCAAACGTGCCAATTTCTAATTAGCCAGCACCACTACGATGTGCTTTTAGGACTGAAGATTTCCCTCAATACTTAATATAAGCCAGCTGAGCACCTGCTCGAAGCCTTTTGAAGTCAAGGAAAGCCTCTAATTCGTACTGATTTCAAACCGAGGGGACGAAGGCTGTGCTGGAGTCCTCTCTTGCAGGGCTGCATAGCTATAGTGGACTCCTACTGCACTGAGGAATAGGTCTGCCGTGTAGTACATGTGGGGCTACCGAAACTTTAATACAAGCTTTAATATTTGATATTTATTTTACCTCCAGAGTGTTGACAACTGGAATGTGTTTGGAGCAATCTTCCAGCCCAGATGCTGGGTTTATTAAACAGCATATCTCCATCTTTAAGTAATTACTTAACTTCTGAACCATTACAGTTATCAGGAAAAGATGAACTGGACAATTAGAGAATACAAATACTGTTTGGACACCATTTCACCAAGCTGCATTGTAATTGCTGGGGTTATAAGAAGAAGGAACACGTGAGATTTAAGTAAAGATTTTTAATCTGACAATAACAGGTTGTATGAACCACAGGATGCCTGGGAACCTTCACATCCCACCCTGCAGCCCCTCCAGGGAAGGGGGTGGATGCTTCCCCTACCTACATTACCTTCTCTAACGGGAAGTGCTGCTCCTATCAGCTCAAACCGTATCCTGGTTTGGCCCATGACCTTTCAGATATTCCAGGATGAGGACAGATAAGGTCAGGGATTTTAAAAGGTCTCTTGGAAGACAAAATATTTATTGCATTACTACGAGGTAAATTAAATAATCTTTTTTATCTTCACCGTTTATGTTTTTCTTCTGCTCGCTTGGATTTCTGCTTTTCGACTTTTGCCACTCTTGGAACATTTAACTTTCAATATTTTCCTCCTTTGCCTTTTCCAGGCTGCTTCTGGTTCAGCTCACTTAACAGTTGTTAGCTGTAGCGTGATCTTCCTTACTTTAGACAGCATCCTTTCCCATTTACCATCATTCCTAATTGCTACAGGAAGGTGAATTCCCATCTGTGACCAAGCAGGGCTTCGTTACCCCGGCCAAGAGAAGCAATCGCCTGTGCATACATTTCCAAGTGTCAGCTGATATTTTAGAAACCTTTCTTTCCACGGAGCTCACAGATCACTTGGAGTGCAACATGTGGGGAGCTGGAAGCCTGGCTTAATGATCGCTGCTCAGGCACATGGTTACTGGAAAAATCATTCATGAATATTGAATCCAATTATTATGAACAGGTGCAACCAAGTAACTACATTTCATGCTCACTGAGATATCACAAACACTTAAATTTGATAAAGTTAATACACAAATACATACTCTGGTACACAACAATAACTTCATGTACATTCATGAGAATGCAAATCTAATGATCATGATTTTCAGTTTTAAGGTTGTGATCAAGATTCATTTTCAGCAATTTTAAACAATTATTTCACCTCATTGCTTAATTCTTTCTACAGCTGGGAATCCAATAAGGGGAGAAAGAAACCAGTTTGTTGTAATCCCTGTCTTGCTAAAAACTGGGGCTCATTTAGGTCCGTGAGAGAAAGAAAGGAAGAGACTGGTTCATACTGAAAATATTTCAGAGCTTTACTCTGCTGAAATTGCCGACAGAAAAAAAAAGCATTTGAGTGGGACCACGTCCCAGGATCCTTTTGGAACCGGACCAAAAGTCAACCATGGGCACATCCCTGAGCACGGACACGTCCAGCCACACAGCCTTTACCAACAGCTGTGGTTTAGAGCATACAGAAATGGAGAGCAGCTCCTGGGTGGCCAAAGCCAGTCCGCAGGGCTCCCGTACCACCACCGTTATCCAGGACCCACCAGGAACTTCTCGAGATCCAGCTTAAAATACTTTCCGTCATCGCAGAAATTGAAGGCCAGTCCAGAGACATTAGCAAACTGGTTTTCTGACTTTTCTCCCCAGATTGTATTTCATTTGCCAGCTTGTCTTTTATCTTGCATACTTCTTCCTCCAACATAGGCACTAAAAAGGATGCAAACCCCCTTTTAGACTGCCTCTGCCAAACTTAACTTTCTGAGTGTCTCCCTCATAGACTGTCCTTTCTACCTAAAATCCTAGCAGCCCTTCTCTGCAAATATTTTTGTTCGAATTCCTCTTTCCTGGACAAGGATGACCTGAACTGGACACACACTCAACCAGGGTGCTGTTCAGCACCATTAACACTTTTTGCTTTGGAAGCACAGACAGTGAGATGCTGCCACTGTTCTGCTGCGATTGCACATTGCATTCACCAGGGAAAGATGTCTTTATGAAAATTGGCCTCATTATTTTTATGCTCCATAGTTCCCACTAAAACTATTTTGACCAGAAATAAGACGGTTGAGCCTCACTGAGCAGAAAAGAAAATGTTCAGCAATCCTGATAACCTTGTAGAAATTGTTATTGTTGCTGACCTGAGCCCTGGGGTGAAAGTTATCATGATAACAGCAGTAATGATAGCAATACTAATAATCGCGAATAATATTAGAAAATGCTTCTTCCTATGTTTGGGGAATATGTCTGTAGCGAAGCTCCAAGTTACAACTTCAATACCCGTTTTCTATACATAAAAATTCCTTATACAGTCCTCACAAGGCATCTTCATCAGTTCACGCTTCCAGCTGTTGGGCAACATTCTCCCTCATTATTTCCAAAGGGATAGCGGGGAACTTTGCAATTGGTCTGCACTGAGCTCCACTCACAGGATCTCTCACTCCTTTCACTTTTTTTACCAGCAAGGAGAAAGATTACTAAATAAATAAATAAATAATATGCATCGGAGTGTTTTATGGCCTATGGAAGGATGGAAAGTGGCCTGAAGAGACACATTTTGGATTAGCTCTGGTTAAGTAAAACCAAAGTCAATTAGGCTTTCCTAAAAAAAAAAAAAAAAAAAAAAAAAGTCAGATTAAGGTCTGCTCCTCAAGGTTTTAGCTTTGGCACTTCTCTAAGCCACGCAGAAATGCAGGCTATGAGTACCTGTGATAGACGCAGGCACAGAGCAGTACTTTGAGGCTGAAGTCATTCCCCCATCCAAATCAACACCCACACCCAATTTACAATTGCCTTAGACAAGGACAGGAATTCACTTTTTAGCCTGCCAATACTGCCCGGTTACCGGGAGGGTGACTTGTATGACCCCCATTTACCTTTCTAATATTTAGCAGGCATCTGCTGGACAGCTGTTAAGATCCCGCTTTTTAAATTAAACTTTGTGGAATTGCTTAGAAGATGCTGTTTCTTGTTTTACATTTTACCGTCTCTCCTAGAGAACATAATGCCATTACCCATATGTCATCTGCTTATTGTTCTGGAATAATGTGGACCAGAGGACTGACTCCCCACCGTGGCATTTCATATTCATGCTGCTGTAATATTATATTACATTGGTTGAAAATTGGAGTAATATAGTGGTGAATGAAACTATCCATACGTTACTGCAGCCTTCAGCACATCTTTCCTATCAATAAAGGGAAGCCAAGTCACAGATGGTTTTTATACTGTTATAATTAATAATCATGGTACCATGTTAGTGTCATCTTAACATAATAAAAGTGAATCTGTAAATTGTATTCAGCATTTTTACAGCATCTACAATGACTGCTTTTTGCAGCAGAAGGGCACAGCTTTGACAGTAGCTCTTTTTGAACTGTATTTGTAAAGAATTATTTCAATTTACTGTTTTTCTTTAATATTATTTATGAAGTGGCATAGTTAACTTTGTGTATCATTTTAGATTGATACTTTACAGAGTTAGACTTTTTTTTTTTTTTTTTTTAACTCTGCATTTTTTTTCTCAGCTTTCCAAGCAAATCTATTCTAGACAGGACGGTGTGGTACCTCACTCCTGAGCTGGCCTAAACTTTGAACAGCCCCAAGCATTCCCAAAACCCAACACCACATTATCTTTGTGGGCAGCCTGAACCCTGTTTGATACAAAAATATCATCTGTCCTTTTGAGGCCACATTTAGGACAACTTCTGCAGACCAATGGAGACATGCATACCCAGTATAGGTGTTGGGGAAATGTAGCGTCGTACATGCAGGCATTTACTTTAGTGTTTTGCGACGCTTCCGGTTTTTTTCCTCCTCTCTTGGCTGAAAAAGCATAGGCACATTTCCAACTGAACACATGCTTAGTCATTTTTCTGAACCAAGGCAAGATTTTATCACGGGTAGATGCAGCTATGAAACACTGTTACTTCTAGAAATTTTAAAAGCATGTTAAATTTTGAGAGAAGTCCCTTTCAATTTGGATTTGACTCTTCCCACTCTCGTTCCCACTCACAGGAGCAAATCCTGCTGAGATGCTCTGCGTTCCCAGCACGGATCCTGACAAATATTAGAAGTGAAATGGCAAGCTGGGGTAGGATAAGGGATGGAGATGTTCTATCAGCTTAAATAAAATCAGCTTAAATTAAAAGCTCAAATAAAATGTGATCCAAGTTCCCCTCTGATCATGGCAAAGGGTAAACATATTTAATTGGGTTAAACCCAATGATCTTAAGGGTCTTTTCCAACCTAAACGATCCTATGATTCTATATTCCCAAACGTCTTTGGTTATTGAGGAGCTCAGACACACTGGAGGGAAAGTATATTTTAAGAATGTTTATGTAAACGACAATTATTTTTTTTTCCCAGCAGATGGACTGTTTCCTACTCAGCATAAAAAGAAGGTGTTTTCCTACACAAAAGCTGTAATTTACCTGATGTAATTTACCATCCTAAATCAGAACAGTAAAACGCAGCCACAAGAAGCAAGGAAAAACACATCGCCATATCACGGGTTTGCCTAGCCCCGTAACCGAGTCTCTAGCAGTGGCCCATAAGAGATGCCTGGAGAGCTTAAGGCCACAACCACTTTCTTGTGAGGACTGGCCTGGTCTCTTCCAGGCTACAGCCCTCTTTTTATTGGAAATTTACTGGGTCATAACAGAGATTTCTGTTTAGTAAGTATTGATTTTTTTTTTTTTCCTTCCCATGAACGTCTGATTGATTGCTCTTTGAATTCATGCGAGCTTCCCGCATCAGCAGCGGCCTGTGGTGGTATGTTCAGTGGGTTAAGTACCTCTCATTTTTCAACCTGTCACGTGATAATTTCATCTGGTGACCCTTAGTTCCTGAGCTGTGGGAAACCGTGAACCATTGCTCCTAGAGATGGTCCTTGGCAAGATTTGTGGGCCATTTAGTTTTCCTGTTCCTTATCCAAATCATCCTTGTTTTCGATTTTTGTACCTGTATTAATTTACTTTATTGAACACACCAGCTGAACCTGCAATGACTATGGACATCGTGAAATGTACTGACTTTGTTCAGGCTTTTTTTCAAGCTATTTTAAAATTCCTTTGTCTATTATTCAGATCCAGAAACACACACCAGAAAAATACAATTTTTTTTTTTTTTTTTTTTTTTTTTGAGCTCTTTTGATAGTAAGGTCCATTAGAAACTGTTCTGTTCTGGAGGGCACCTTTGCAGACTCAGTTATGCAGTCAAGTTCATTGATAGCGTAATCCTAAGTGGCTGTGAAAACTTGGCGTCTGCCTTGATCCCCCAATATTTTTCAGATATTGCATTGATCGGGTTTACAGTCTGTTATCATGGAAGCTTAAGTTGAGCTTTTCGCAGACTCAGAAATGCTTATGGTGAATATCCCCAATCACTTTTCAAGAGCATCCTATCAAGTTCAGTTGATAAAGATGAGATTAACCTATTATGGATGTCATTTTTCTAAAACACTGATATTTTCATTTGTCAGTTATTGCTGGCGAGAAGCAGGTTTGACCTTTTAGACAGGAATATGTAAGAGGTTGTCAAAATGGATCAGAAAATCAAATAAAATAGATGTGATACAGCATTACCAAGACTGTAGAGTGAGAGTTCACTGATCCTCATGGCCCCCCAGAAGACCCCTTTCTCCTGCAAACATCAACAAATACCTGCTTTACTTAAATGCATTTTGGTTAATTTTAACATTCTTTCAAGGAAAGGGCTAACACTAAATCAGTAACCGACGTAGACAAAGCAGTCTCCCCTCTGGCAGAGTGGCCTGACTCACTGCACTTCCGTTGCTTCAACCTTGGAAGACTTCAGCCTTGGGACTGCGGATTGTTGCGTGCCGTGTTTAGTGAGTTTGTCAAGTAGGTTCAATGAGCTGGAATTCCCAGATTTTCTCTCTATCCTTTCATCCCCCTCATTTCTTTCATGTTCCAGCTATGAAGATATGGAGCCTGTCTCAAATTTTGGTAGATTACAGATAAGTATTCACAGACTCACAAAATGGCGGGGGTTGGAAGGGGCTGCTGGAGACCATCTTGTCCAGCCCCCCGCTCAAGCAGGGTCACCCACAGCAGGCTCCCCAGGACCATGCCCAGATGGCTTTTGAACATCTCCAAAGATGAAGAGTCCACAACCTCTCTGGGCAACCTCTGCCAGTGCTTGGTCACCCTCACAGGAAAAATATTTTTCCTTAAGTTCAGACAGACCCCCCCCCATGTTTCAGTTTCTCACTGACACGTGATACATCATCTGTTGCTGAATTTATGGTATTTTGTGGTAAACAAGGGAGGCAGATGATTTTGGACCACTTAAGGCTCAAGGGACAAATAAAATTATGCTAATAGGTTGTAAGAGAGATCAGCACATACAATATTGCAATAAATAAATGGTTCTTGGGTCATAATTTTAACAGTTTTGCACACCAGAGCTTCATAAAGTTCTCTCTTACAGTTTCTTCTATTCCTTTTCTGCAATGCATTAAATCTTACTTTAACAACCTGAGCAAGTGACAGTGTAATATTATTGAAGTGTTTATTCTCAATTTCAGTATCTTGGTATTTAGTATTTTAGCTCTTAAAAAGGAGCTCTGGAGCTGGAAATAATGATATCATCATCATTAAAATGGCCAGTCCCCTCTGTAGTGAGGAAGAGTGGGATTAATATTCAAGAGCAGAGTTTAAGTTAGAATCATACTCAAGAAATTATAGAGGTCTGCAGCGGAAGATGACAGAGAGCCATGTTTTCATCCCTGTCATCCCCCTCAGGCAAAGTTCTGCACAGCTAAAAATCAGACTTCATGCTGTTAATTTTTTTTTTTCCAGCAGGCTTGGTAGTAAATATGTCCTGCAATGTGGTAAAATAAGGCTGTGCTTTTCCATTTCCAACACTCTGTTGTGTTTCTTATTTGCTTCCTCAAAGAAAACATTGCTCCGAGATACCGTATCCCTTTTCCTTTAGGTATAACACAATGAAACATTGGAAATCAGTAATTTTAAAAAACCATGAAAATAAACTTAGTTCTTCTTGGATGTTGCTGAAATCCTTGTGAAAAATCAGAGTCAAACCTTACTTCTGCTCATCTTCTTAAAAGGCATGGAAAAACTCTGCTTGCTATGGCTATTGCAGAGTTAAAGATACCTTCAGGTTTTTGTGGATGTAATACATTTCTGCTTGAATTTCTTTGGCCAGATTCAGTTTCTCTTTTTTATCCAGCATACAGCACTCAGCACTACCTCATTAGGTGGTACTTGATAAGGGCATGTATTTTACAGTTGTCTTACAGAATATTTCTATTAAAAAAGTCTGTAAGAGATTGAAATACCAGTGACGAGCTTTTATTTCATAACATCACCCATCATGATCAAATGGAACAATATAAGGCCTGGCATTGCCTAGCTGAGTAATTGCATCCATCTTCTGAATTTGCTGAATGATCGTTCACTGTTTCCTACTTCCGATGAGCGACCATTTTAATGATGAAACCCACATAGAACTGCTTCAAAATCATACTGAAATTCAATGACAAATCTGCAAATTGAACAGCTGCCTTGCAAGCACTGATCATTGGCCTTATCAGCAAGATCCTCATCTAACCCAACAGTGCTCCAAAGACACTCCTCTACCCAGGAATAAAATATGAGCCCCAGCCCTGGAGAGGGGTCAACCCTCAGCTCAGGTCTCGTTATTCATTCCCATAATTGAATACAAAAGACATGGGGATTGATTTTTCACCTCCACCCAAATTCATAGCTCCTGTGAAGGTCTGAGCTGCTGACAAATAATTTCAACTTCTGCCATTGATTACACTTCCTTACAAACATTATAACACCAGTATATAACCACTCCCTGCTTCTCTGCCTGCCTTCCGCTGCCCTTACGCCGTGCCGAGCACTGAAGATGTGGGAGGTAGTTTTCTGATGTAGGATGTAGTTTTCTGAGGTAGGATGTAGTTTTCTGAGCAGGAAATGCCCATCAAACAGAGGATTTGTCTTCATCCTCAACATATCACAGCCAGCGAGGTGAAGATGGTCACTGCAGCACCATTGCATGCACTTATTTAGAGACAGGCAGCCTTTGCCTCTTCAAACCACTTCGGTCACATCGCCATTCGTATTTGGAGTTAAAATCTGGCGTCAGAGTTCACAATACTAGCTGGAAGAATAACCTGCCCATTTCATATCTACCTGAAGAGTCCTAGGTCCATGTTTTTTGATTTTGTGACAATTGCAGGTTTTAAAAAAAATCATTTAGAATGTAGAATTATTTTCCTTTTAAGTCTGTATCATGGAAAAGTTCTTTTATAGGAAGTAGCAGCACCAAACAAAAAATCTTGACCCAGCCACCACTGAAGTTAAGGGGAGAATTATTATTAACATGAAGGAAAAATTTGCATTGAGGTTTTCTAAAGGCAAATGTCTCGAAGCTTCATCTTTTCAAATGCTGCCTTCATTTATACCATTTCTTGTGAATGCTACAGCCATCCTGTACAAGTGCTTCCTTTCCCAACGTCTGCTAGGGAAGTTAGATGAAATATGTACTGTCATTCTGGGGCACGGCCCCCGATGCCGGGCTGCCCGCCGGCGGCGCAGGATGGCTGCCAGGCCATCTGGCTGACACCCGCCCCGGGGAGGGCTCCGCGGCTCGTCCTCTGGCTCACACCCCAAAGGTCTCCTGCTACCAGGCGGGCCCGCCGCCAGCCTCCGATGCCTCTCTTCCCCACAAATATCAGCACAGGGAAGGCTGAAAATGATGCGTAGAATTGGAAGATCACACCGAGTCGATTGATGCTCCGGGATTTCCGGATGCAATGCAAGGACTTTTGTTTCCTTCCGTTTGCGCTTTTTGCATATAGAGACACTCACGTACATGGATGAAAGAACGAGCGTGTGTGCTGCTGAGATCTTCAGCTCCCAGCTTGTCACCCCAGCTGTCACCATGTGCCACAATTTCTGGTGCTTTCCACTGGCAGAGCACAAAAAGCAGCACTGCTGTGTGCCCTTTCGGTGCCCAGAACATCACCCCCTCCGTATTTACCTACCACTCCATTGGTATTTTGCTACCAGCTCCTGCCCAGCCATACCCACAACAAAACCAGCCAGAGTTCCTCTCCCTGGTAACAGGCGATAGGACGAGGGGGAATGGTTTGAAGCTGTGCCAGGGCAAGTTTAGGCTAGACATTAGGAAAAACTGCTTCACCGAAAGGGTTGTCAGGCTCTGGAAGGGGCTGCCCGGAGAGGTGGTCGAGTCCCCATCCCTGGAGGGATTTAAAAGAAGGACAGATGAGGTGCTTAGGGACAGGGTTTAGTGGTGGGATGGCAGGGTTTGGTTAAAGGTTGGACTTGACGTTCTTAAAGGTCTTTTCCAACCAAAGCAATTCTATGATTCTATGATTCTAGTTTGAGTTAAAACTCAAGCGTTCTATGATTCATTTTTGTTTTTTATATGCTAAAGCATATTCTGCTCTGTTAAAATACAATCCCTGAGGTCAGTTCAGTCCTTTCTGTTTACTTCATTACTCAATCAAAAAAGATACACATTTATCACTGAAGCTTTCAGAATAACTTCAAGTTTTTTCTTCAGATTTCTCACAAAAAAACCCCTCCAAACAATCAACATAATAAATCATTCTAATTAGCTTACTAACAGAGAATTTAGCTTTACTCACCCTAATAAAACCTAACAGTTTCGGTAGAACATATTCATGGTTATTTTTTCTTTTCTGCCTTTTGCTTCATGACTTGCCTCTTCACTTTTTTATATTCTGTTTTAGTATTTCAGATTTTAGGCTGAAGAAAAATCGTTCTTGCTGGAGAAGATTTTCTCATCAAGTGAGCCATATATATTTTTTAATAAGGATATCAAACGCAGCCTGACGGAACAAACATCTTAAGACATCTTCGGTACAGGGGTGTCTCTTTAAAAATATTAAAGCTCTAGAGGTTGAATCATTTGCAGGTTTAACTGAACTGGAAGAATAAGAGACATTGTGATAAGACAAAATGATGACTCCACATGGTATTAAATCAATTTTAAAGGATTTCTTCAGTAGCCCATGTCCTTTATGGTCTTTGCTATGTTAGAACAGCTTTACTACAAGTTAATTGTTCAGAAAAGCACATTTTACAAAAGATTTTATTTATTTCTCTATTATGAAATGCAAGTTTGGGGTTATTTGGGTTTTTTTATAATAACATTTCTGCAGGGCTTCCAGTGCTCCTGCTGGGCATATTCTCAGCTGGTACCTTCTTGTTTTGTCCTTTTGCTTGCAATTCCCATGTCTAAACAACTGATAGTTCACCTGGTAAAACAATTTGGTTTCCCTAATGAAAAAAAGAAAAGTGCATTGCCTATTTGGTGTGGAACTGAGGCTCCTCAACCTTCAGCATTTTTTCCTGTTACAGCCTAAGTCTTGCTTCTAGAGACAAATGAGAATGAGAGATTGCAGCCCATGTACTTTAGTGCTGCTGTTCTTAGCCTGTCCAAGCACATTCCAAATCAGCTTCTCTTTCACCTTTTTTTCTGACAATCAATGGTGGGTTTCTTGATATATCGAGATCTTACTGTCGTATCTACAGGAATACTGTCTCTCATCCAAAAGGGGTTTTTTTGGACTAGATGGTCTCCTGAGGTCCCTTCCAACCCTTGCCATTCAGTGATTCTGTGATTTCTTTTGCGCATAGTAATCCTAACTTCAGTTCTTCATTTTCCAGTAAGATAATTAGGCTCCAACAGTCCACCATCATGGACAAAATAGTTACTTGAGGATGAAGAGTTGCAAACTTGAATTAGATCTTCTTGATGATATGTGCATGTATGAATTGTTTCACACTTTGAATTTCACATGCATGATGGCACCTTGTATAAAAAGATCAAACCCCACTCTCTATCTTTTCACCTTCTGTGGAACTTACTAGCTTTTAAAAAAGGCTGTGCTCCTTCATGAACTGACTCTGGTGTATAATCCAGATTATGTCTTGTCTTCATTAAGTTCTACAATGCAAACTCATAAATGAAATTAAACATTCAAAAGCTGAGCAACTTTTGGGTTGCTTATATAAAACTTTAAGCAGATTATAGGAACCTATGAAATAGAAATTATTTTGTATTTTTGGATGATGTGCATAAAAGATGCACAGCACAAAGATTTCTCTCTCAATGATTTAAACTTTGCAAAGATTTTGGGTGATATCAAAGTTGGGGATTTATTAAAAAAGGAAAATAAACCAAAGAAAGCAGAGTGCTGTTATCAGGTTGTTAACACAGTGAAAAAGAGGAAAGATGTCCAAGACAAGATCTCAAATGAAGAAAAAACAGATCAAAGAGAACTTAGTTCTGATATTTCAAACCATCTGACTAGCAGGTTGGAAAGTATTGGCTGATATGCCTGATGGACCTTGAAAAACCAGCTGGTGAAATTTTTGAGCTGTGGCTTGTTGCCCTTCTGAAAATTGAATGAAGTGTGAAATGGGTGTAAAGAGCAAAGGGAGAAAAGGTGTGGTCGGGTACAATGCACAAATCACATCAGCCTCAAGACTGTATGGCAAACGGTCCTGTTGACCTATACAAAGGGCAGTTTCACACACTGGAGGAATGATATGGAAAATATTGTATATGAATCTACGCATATAATGCCTAGTTGTAAATTTAGGCAGCAGAGGTAAAGCTCATAAGTGTAGGGTAGATACCAAGTAGGTCTTCAGAAAAATACATAATTGAGGTGCGTATGTTCTGCTCCTGCACAGGCAGAAGCTAGTCAGGTTAGACATGGCTTGAAATATGTAATGAATAATCCTTCTGCCATACTCAGCACTTCTAGCACCAGCTGGAGGGAAGTCCTCTCTGTTTTGGGGCATCCTTCTTCAAGGAAAGGTCTGGCTGAATGGAGAAAGCCCACAGGAGAATGAGCAAATCCAGCCCACAAGGAAGCCTGTGTACTCAGGGTTTGGTAGCCTACATAAAACCAGTAAAAATGTTAAGATACATAAAGGACTGCTGCAATGAAGGTGGGAATAGTCAATTTTTAATCATCATCTGTTGAAAGCAGACAAACTGCAGCAACGGAGATTGTGGTTACACTTTAGAGAAAACTTCCTTAGTGTAAGGATGGGGAGATCTAGATAAAGAAGCTTCACCGTCTTCTCACCGAAAGACTTTAAGCACAAGTTTGAAAAACATCTGTTGCAGCTGACACAGTAGCAGTTAACCCAGCCATGGAAAACAAGCTAAGGCTCCTGTCGAGGTCCAGCCACTTCGCATTCCATAGGATTCTGCAGTTTCTTCAATGTGGAGGGGTGAAAATGAGGGCAAACAGGAGATCAGCACACACATGGTGTAGTCTCATAATCCTGCCATAGCTCTGGATAGATGCAAACCACACGATTTTTAACTCTACCCACTATTTGCCCAGAAAAAATATGCAAGTATTTCCTTACTAAGTCTTGCTGGGCTAAATTTTGTTTCGCTTTGTAAGAGTCCCTCCTTATTTAGTACACATTCGTGTTCACCATTTAACGTATAAAATACGTACACCTTAAAAATGTTTACCAAAATGTTGCACTTGCTTTAATCCATTAACCAAAGCTGAATGAGTAGACACTTGGGAAAAATCCGAACGCAAAGAAACATCGTGTTTTTACCATTGAATAAGCCCTTATTTTTTTTAACCAGATTTTGAAATTTTTAGTTTGCGTGGTGGAATCCGGCCTTTAATAGATACTTTTTACTTTAGTAGGGGGTGATGCTATGAAGTGGACCTTTGGTGCAAACTGTTTATGCTTGTTTCTGTTGACCCTATATTTACACCAAATACATATGGTGCTAGGCTTACATGTAAATGAATGCAATATAAAGCCTACCATTACTTCTTCAGAAAGAGTTCCCTACAACAACATAAAATTTCTTCTCAAGCCAAGGCGAGTTTATTTTGCTTCTGGTAATTTTATTGTGTGTGCTAGGTGGAAATACAGAACTGTGAAAAGGCTCATTTTAGCAGGGATAACAACTCACAAAAGTTATTCTGAGGAATGGGGTGGAATGAATCATATTCATACGCGTGTGTGCTGGATGGCAAAAATCAATGCTTTCTCTTAGCAAAGACACTCTCGGGGATAGAGAAATCAGAGCTGCGAAAAACCTAACAAATTTTGCCTGACAGATTTTCCAGGCAAACTACACTGCTGGTGCACTGGGAGTACGCTGAGGATGTCAGTCCCCACGCTAGTAGGAGCAGCCCATTTCACAGCGGCTCACTTTGAATCCCCAGGGATGCCGACAACCCCACCGCGCTCCCCGCCCCAACTGGGCTGGGACGTGGTAGAGATGTTGGGATGGCAGACAGCAAGATTCCGGAGGAGGATGCAGGACACATGGCTGCAGAAAAAGGCATATGCTAGCAAATGCAAGCCTGAAACCAAGGAGAAAAATAAGCAAGGCGGAGGTGAAGGGAAAAGAAAAAGCAGCGTGGTGTTCCAGGGTGAAGAAAAAAGGCTCGCTTATGTCCCCATCCTCATCGGTTTTTGGCTCTGCAGCCCAATTCAGCACTGTTCCCTGTTCGATGCCAATGCTGTTGCAGGTATTCGCTGGAGCCTCACCACCCTTAAGCTGGTGTAGTGTGTGGGCTCGGGAAGCCGAATTAGCAGCAGTGTTTAATGGCCCCCTCTTAAAACCTCCCTGGTTCACTGAATCTTTAACACTACCCTGTTAAACACTAATCACGCCAAGCATGGCGCCTATTCCTGCAGGCCTACGTGTGGCCATTGCATCTGCATGTCCGGCCTTCAAAAGGCCCTGGGGAACGGGCGAGAATTCTTATTTCTGTCTGGAAAAATGCTCTCTCCTGAGACGAGGAAAAGCAGCCTTTTCTTGCCCACCATCACCAGCAGTTGTACCCCTGCCCCTTTATTTGTCAGCGCTAATAATCATAGAATCGTAGAATCATAGAATCATAGAATGGTTTGGGTTGGAAGGGACCCCCAGAGGGGACACCTTGAACCACATCAGGTTGCTCACAGCCCCGTCCAACCTGGCCTGGAATGTTCCCAGGGATGGGACGTCCACCCCCTCTCTGGCAACCCCTGCCAGGGTTTCACCACCCTCATTGTAAAGAATTTCTTCCTTAGATCCAGTCTAAACCTACCCTGTTTTAGTTTAAAACCGTTACCCCTTGTCCTGTCCCAGCTGGCCCTACTAAAAAGCTTGTCCCCCCCTTTCCTCTGGGCCCCCTTTAAGCCCTGACCGGCCGCACTCAGCTCTGCCCGCAGCCTTCTCTTCTCCAGGCTGAACACCCGCAACTCTCCCAGCCTGGCCTCACAGCTGAGGGGCTCCAGCCCTCGGATCATTTTAGTAGCCCTCCTCTGGCCCCACTCCAACAGTTCCATGCCCTTCTTGTGCTGAGAGCTCCAGAGCTGGACCCAGTACTCCAGTACTCATAATGGCACCCTTGTGGTTCAGGAAAGGGAAGAAAAGGCGATGATGGACGCAGCACTGCTGTGGTGCAGACAGCTACTAAACTACCTCTGGTCCTTGGTAGTAAAAATTCTGTGATCTAAGCATCAGTGCCGAACGGAGCTCCATTCGACCACAAGGGATTGGAGCACACGCAGCAAAAATAAGGGGGGGAATTGCTGCAGCGTGATGGTTGCTAGGCTAATACTAGCAGAAGAACTAAATGAAATTGAAAAATTACATCTTTAACAAGTGGTTAGATGGCAATAATTATTTTGGGCCACTAGCTGAATTTGCCTCTTCCTGTCTTGGGTCATTAATGACATGAGTCAATCTGCTGAGCTGAACGGGATGATTTTCATGAAGTCTGGCTTGTCGGGGGGAGTGAGGGGTTTGCAAACCATAGCCAAGGCAAAAGGATCCCCCCCCCACCAGCAGCCTGTTAAGGTGCTGGGGTAGGGTATTCGCACAGACAACACACTGCAGGACAAGGCTGAAGGCAGCAGGGAACCACCCAGCTTTTCTCCAGTGAGCCTCTTCTATTTTCTGTGCTGTGGACCAGGAAGCAATACTGGTTATTTGTGTTAAATAAAGGCTTTGTGGTTTAAAAAAAAAAAAAAAAAAGCAAAAAGCAGCAACCTAAGGACGGGGAGTTGCCATAAATACAAGAAACCCCCCACTTTTAGAGGCAAACTTGCCTTGTTTTCATTCTTCAAAATAAAAGGGCAAGTCTCTGGTTCATCCTCATCAGAAGTGCTAACCCTTGTTCTGCTAAAGAGGATCAAGCCAGTATTGATTCTAACCTGAGAGTAACGCAGCTGAAAATGGACATGGATTACACACACACCAAAATATACGGCAATAATGAAGTTGGAAGAGCGAGGCTGAGCCTTAAGCTAGATTTGATTCATACCACAAAATCATCAGGTTTTATAAGCTCAGGAGGGCTGGACATCTTCATTATCTGGACAGAAGACTTTGCAAAAAGCCTCAGGAGCTGAAGGAGCAGTGGAGGTGCTTCAGCTCAAGATCGATACGCTGGCGTGCCGCTCAGTGCCCGGGTGCACTTCGTTGCCAGAGGTAAGTTTTGGAAGGGTTTGAACACTTGCTGCCATGACCAATCCCGCAGCAAGAGCATCCCTGCATCCCATCAACACTCAGTCTACATTTTTAAGAAGTTTCCTGGAATTAAACAACCCGTTGACCAAGCTGCATGGGGCTGTGCCTGTCCCTGCCCACACTTTGTCACACCAAGCTCTGGCTCTCCTCAAGACCAGACGGTCACTGCTCAAAGAGTGGCAGCAGCGATGGCCCTGTCTGTGGCTGTGTCCCTCTGCTACTCAGCTACTGGTAAGCATTCAACCCCTGCCACAAGCCACTTTGGTGTCAGCCAACCTTCGGCTCCAGGGCTACGTGCAACGACATAGGACCACACGAATGACAGCACAGGAGGTCCCTGCACCCTGACCCAGCTGTGGCCAGTAATACTAGTTCATGGAGGAAGCCATGAAGGCTTCCATATGACACCTTTCCAATATTGCCGCTTCCTGAAGCACTCTGCAAATCAGGGACATCCTAAGCTTGAGGTGGCCTTGATGTCTTTTATAGAATCATAGAATCGTTTAGGTTGGAAAAAACCTTTAAGATCATCAAGTCCAACTGTTAACCTAACCCTGCCATTCCACCATGTCCCTAAACCCTGTTTTGGGTTGATTGGGGTTTTTTGGGGGGGGTTTGTGTTTGGTTTTTGGTTTTTTTTTAAATAAAGATGTCACATGCTTTTCTTCTACAGTTTTATTTAACCAGTTCTTAACCATATATTTTCAGCATCCACAAGGTCCTGTAGCATGGAATTTACCAACAGGTTACACGTGAGAATTGGTATTGCACGTTTTGGCTTGTTTTGTAGGATCCATTTGATCATTTCATTTGATGCCTCCTAGGTTCATGCAAGGAAAGGCGGAGAAAAAGTAGGCCTTGATAAATTCCCATGGCCCTTGCAGAACTGTAGTAGAAGTCCATTACAGACCCTGTCATGTTCCCCCTCCCTACACATACCTCCCATTCATCCCTTTCTACAGAGTTAAAAAGTCCCAGGCTATTTAGTCTTTGCTTACATGGAAGTTTACCGCACTTCTGGTTACCCTCATCACGCCTATCTGTACCTTCTTTCCTCAGAACAGTAAAGCTGGAAGACCAGGACTGTATGCAGCGCTCATTATATGGGAGCACCATTCCTCAGCCCCAGTTTTGTCTGCTGTTTTCTCACTCCGCCTGCTTCCTTCAAGGAGGTGAGGAGAGTTCAAGTGGTTTAAATGATTGCATTCATGTCTCTCAAATACTTATTGCTGCTGAAGTCTAAAAGCATGTATTTTAGATGAGATTCCCACATTACGCTTCTTTCTCCTTACTAAAGGAATCATTAGGAAACCAACCGATGAGTGAACTTACATCATTTATATCTTTTTTATGTAAAGTCTAGATGCTGGATTGCAGTAAAGTACCTGGAAGCGCGCCGCACTCACTGCAGGCACTAATGCTGTTTATCTGCTCTTTGCAGGCTGCACCGTACTCAAGGTGACTCTCACAGATACCTATATGCATAAATATTACACTAACCACCATACCTCAAGATATACATAATGCATTACTTAGTCAAAGCAGCAGCATGAGGCAATGCATTACACAAGTTACCGACATCGGAAGGGACTCGGGGCTCTTACCAGCGCTGAGAGTGCTTAGCCGGGGTCTGCTCCTGACAGGGAGCATCACTCAGCTTCGCACAGAAGAGGGCTTAGGTGCTTACCCCAGAAATTGGAACGTCTTTCTTCACGAAATATATCAAGCCAAAGAGTTTCTCTACGTTCTCGTGACATGATTCAATATGTGAAGAAAAAGGCTTGATGCTGCTCGCAATGAGGCCAATGCATATTTCGCCACTGGATTCAGAGAAGATAGAGCGCTGTTCCTTGTACTTTTCTCTAAAGAGTAAATCAAACCAATGTCTTTAATGAAATACCCGTAATCCGTTTTCCGCCACGCTCATGGTGCACTGCCAGGCGCTCAGCCACGCATCACTCACTACGTAAGGTCCTTGGGAGGGGTCCGTAGCCGCAGCCAGCCCCCAGCCCTGTGTCCTGGTTTGCTCTCCGAAACGCTCAGCCCAAGGCTGTACGCAGCTCAGTGAGACGTTAAGAGAGATGTTAAGGACCGGGTCAGTGCCAAAGGAGGCTGTAGTGAGGTGGGGGTCGGCCTCTTCTCCCTGGTAACGGGTGATAGGATGAGGGGGAATGGTTTGAAGTTGTGCCAGGGCAGGTTTAGGTTGGACATCAGGAAAAATTTCTTCACCTAAAGGGTTGTCAGGCTCTGGAATGGGCTGCCCAGGGAGGTGGTCTAGTCCCCATCCCTGGAGGTATTTAAAAGAAGGATAGATGAGGTGCTTAGGGACAGGGTTTAGTGGTGGGATGGCAGGGTTAGGTTAACGGTTGGACTTGCTGATCTCAAAGGTCTTTTCCAACCGAAATGATTCTATGATTCAGTGCCCCTCCGCTGCCAGCCCAGTGCCACATCAGGCTTTGGAGGGTATCGCTGGCTCCTCTTCTTCCAGCTTGCCCAGTTCTTCCTTTTTGCCAGTACTGTGTGGTGACCACTATTTGCAAAAAAAAAAAAATAATTACTCTGTTGCTAAATGCAACTTGACACCACTCAGTGGCCCTCTTAGAACAGCTCAGTCTTTGAAAATATACCCCTCAGTAACCCTGTAGACAAATTGTAGCAAATATAAGGGGCTTTGAACTCAGAAGACATCATAATCCACAGTCATAATTATGTGAAGTGAATAAATGAAGCTGGATTAAGTGACGATCTTTGACCAGGTGCCAAAGAAAAACTTGCTGCACCCATGGTTAGCAAAAGGAATCAGAAATGAGCCCACCTCAGGAAAATACTGGTCATCTTAACTTGGTCCCATGTGGGTTTGTGCTTTAGAGTTTATTATTCATTTTTCATTTACCATCATTTTGATGAGTGCTTCAGAACTTTCCACCGCGATTTCCATGGTGCAACTCGCTACCTATCCCCAGCTCAGGCCTCCTCTGGATCCACTGAGAGGTTGGGAAGGAAGGAGGAGGTCTGGGAGAGGTGAAGAGCTCAGCCCCTCGACCGGCATTGCACCAGCACGATGGCGTTGAGTGAAAGCAGATGAGCAGAGTCAACCGCTTGTTTCTACGCCATTGCTGCAACCTTCTGGAGCTGCCCAGGGCCAGGGTGGCTGAAGGAGTCTGAAGGCTCAGGAGGGGCTTTTAAATGGTGAATAAAAAGAGAGAGAAAAGGGGATTTGTCAGAGCACTTTATCAGATGCATGCGTCATTAAGGTATTGCTGTAGCTAGGGTCAAACACGAAAATCCCAGAGAGTTCTTCAGTAATCGTAACATCGTAATAAATAAATAAATCTCTCACAAGCACAGAAAGAGATAGATCTTAAACATATCAAAAGCATCACATCTTCACCCAGAATAGCAGATTTGGGGTGTCCAGACCAAGTATTTTGATTTTATGTTGACTAACAAAGAGAAATCTTTGGCTTCACAAATATCCTTTCCTCCACACCCTTTGCTTCAGTACTTCAAAATATATTCACTTCAGAATTAACTGTTTAGTATGAAGATGGGGGAAGAGAGGATGTCCATGGAGGCATTCGTTTTTAGAACTATAGCCCAAATCATGCCTGCAAAAATGAACTTCAATGCATCGGAAAGATCTGAAGATTAGAACAAATTTTTACACTTGATTATTGATTCTTAAATGAAGAATGAGAGTCAGGGGGAGAAAAGATGGTAACAAGTACTGCATCCTTGTCAAATAAACCACACAGATAAGCTTTTTCTGTCTGCCTCCTCTGCAGATAGGGAAGCTGAAAGATGTTGGTCTAAATTCATATTGTATGTGGAGTTTATGAAGGGAAATGTATGAGATGTGAATTTAGCTATAGATATTTTACCTGTTACAGCTCTTACCGTAACGCTAACTTTAGCGTAATACTCCAGCTTCAGTAGATGAACACAAAGTTTACTGCAAGGAGTGACTCCTGGATTACCTGTACACTTTGCAAGTTCTCTCATCAAATTCACCGTGGTAATAGGAAGTCAACACAGCTAAGTAGCTTTCCTCTATAATAGGAAATTCATAATAATAAAATAACCAGGGAGTGTACCACGCAGCTGTAAGTACAGAAAGTTCACTTCAATGTCTTTTGAACCCAATTGTGCCATTGGTACACTGTTATCTTTACAGTTCTTGAGCATTGCAATGAAAATGATAGGAAGTGGCCACTGGAAAAGAAAGCAAATCAAACATTATGGAAAACTCAGCGGTCAAAAGCTAAATTGTCTGGTGAAATGCATGTTCCTGCCCCTGAAATGTCTACATGGAGTCGTAGGGGGAATTAAATTACTAAAGCACACAGTGTAGTGCTGGAAAAAACTACATGCAAACAACAAGAGAAAATGCCTATTATTGCAAGCATCAGGATATTGCCTGGTCTTCATGATTTCCATATGAAGGTTCTGCATACACCATGGCGGTGCCTGTCATCTACAGGGCACTGACTGCAGGGCACCAGGCGGCACACGAACGAGAAGCAGTGGTCTTAGTACTCCACCTCTTTTCCTTTCTTTTGTGTCCTTAAATCAGGAACACAGTGCCAAAAGCATCATGCATTTGACAAAGCCTTTTTTTAAAATTCTTTTTGGTGCGTACTTGAGCTAGCAGGCCATAAAGCAGCCTTCATGTTTGTTCACAAAACTAACAAATAAAAAAATTAAAATATTCCACAATCTCTGTCCCTCTCATAATTCCCTTGATTTCCCACTTTTACCCACAATTTCCTCCACCCTCCTTTTCAAGCTTATATAGGCTTCATTCAAATCATTCCATATTCAAAACTTCCAGAAAGCGTGAATAAAGTAGTAACAGCTATTTCTTCTAGCATTGGCTGTCACATCTCTTCAAAACCTTCCCTTGATTTCTGCCCCAGCCTGCAAGGCCGTGCCACCAAACCCTGTGGGATCGCCCGCAGATCTTCAAAGCAGCGATCTTTGTCCATCCTCACCCACCAGAACCACATGCAACCGCTGTGGTCCCACCACACAAGTGGGAAGGACAGCATCTCTGGTGACACCCAAGAGACCTCCACTTTCCTCTTTTTTTTTTTTTTTTTTTTTTTTTTTTTAAGTGCTTCTGCCTTTCCCATAAACAAAACTCAATCCCCACGGCAAATATGGAGAAACTCATCACGTAGGGAATTCTGTTGGTAAACTATTTGGGTGCCTCTTAATACTTTTTACCTGCTGGAAACAAAGAGGAGAGAACAAATACTGTTGGCATGTGAAAGATCATCAGGCCCAGAGGAAAGAAGTACTGGGTTTTGCCTATTTAAGTGGAAAATAAATAAATTGTAAGCAAGGGAGCTGGACAGCCACTTCTTCTAACAGAAGGCAGCCCTGGGGCCCTGCATGCCCGACGAATATATATGCTGGCTGACTTGTTAAGGGAAGAAGTGGATGCTCATACAGCAGGACACATCTTGCCACCTCTGTATGCTTGGCCAAGCAGCAGAGGACTAATTCACCAAGAATGATGTGCAGGATTTGTCCCACTCGGTGCCTTTTCAATTGTAAATGCCAAAGATGCATCAATCTGGCCTGCTTTTCGCTTTTAATTTCCCAAGAAAGCACTTTCAAAAAAGAAGATGAGGCAACCGTGAAAAAAAATCACCCCTTGTTTCTGTTAGTGAGAGAACACCCACCATTCACAGGTACAGGCAACGTCTGCTTTCAGCCGCTGCTATAACGAGCCTGTATTTCTCCCAGTTTATAACACTGCATGCAATGCTAGACTAAAGAAACATCTTGCCCACCCCCACCCCGAAACAGATACCAGCTGGCACACATGGAAAAGTACACAACGATGCCTCATGCTTGCCATTATTGAAATGGCACATCTTTACTTAAAAAAGAAAAAAAAAAAAAAAACCACCAACCAACGTCACCCCCTAAAAACCTTACAGCTAGGCACGCTCTTTGCCTTTCAAACGCAGCACATTTTCTTCTGCAAGAAGATCATGGCTGTTACTGTTGAAAAATATTTTCTAATTTTCCAGACTTTGTGTCTACAAAAATTTATTGGAGAAGAGAGGGCCTGCTCGTCCTCTTTCTTAGCCCCACCTTTGTGCACTGTGCCCAAGGCCACCTCAATCTACTCCATGAAGTTGCTGAACTGAAAATGTGGCTGCTACTGCCCCCTCGGTAGAGCTGGCATTTTGGAAGAAAAGCAACCCAGTACTGCCTTTAATCAAAAAGCAATAAAGCATCTCAGAGTTTGTAACAGGAAAAAGTCTGTCACTCAGTTTAGCATCTGAAATTTTAAATCAATGTCATATTTTAGAAAGGGACCTGAAAAGAAAGACTCTCTCCAGTTTCCCCAAGCATGTAGTTAGAAGCAATCACCGTTTTCATTTCAGAAACTCTCAGGCTCTCTACCGCTTTCCATCACTGTTTTGTTAAATGTCATCCCTCACTAGCTGTCAAGCACTTTGCATTTTTTGAAAGCCAGGCAAATCATTAAGGAGCCTTAACAAGGTCTTCAGGACATAACTGTCAGTCTCTCCTCTTTTTATTTTTTTAAATATCAGGAGCTCTTTTAACTCACTGCATTTTCAAAGTAGGTGTTTGTTGTTTGCTCAGCTACACCTGGAAAAAGCCCAAGCCGACCTGAATTCCAAGGTAAAGTGTGTTAAAAGTATCTCAGCACCATATATTACAAACATACAGCACGTGGGAAGGTGAGGGCATAAAGTTTATTGAAGACAATTTATATACTTGAAATTTGCTTGAATCACAGCGGTGTAACTGGAAACTCCAAAATTTAGGAAAACTTGCATCTGATTTTTCCAGTTAGCTTCCAAGTCATTACAAACCCACTAGAAAAACCCCAATAAAATCAGTGTCTCGGGTGTTAATCATCCCAAAGACAGGGAAAGTTTGCCAGCTGGACTGCCCTCCGAGATAAACCATGAGCACATGGACAATATCGTCCCTCACAATTCTGTTAGATTGTGATTCAAGACATTCCTTAGATCACAGTTTAAAGCAAGGAAATGTTGAGAAGGCAGAGAACTTCGCACCGCGGAAAGGATGGGTTTGACCCCTGGACAGAGCTACGGACAAGGTGACTGCTGTGC
Source organism: Egretta garzetta (assembly GCF_000687185.1). NCBI lineage: Eukaryota > Metazoa > Chordata > Aves > Pelecaniformes > Ardeidae > Egretta > Egretta garzetta. Next base: position 120,958 of record NW_009260593.1, on the reverse strand, counting down.
CGAGAGCATTTCTGAAGAAATTGCCTTTTGCCTCCCTTGGAGGAAAGTTCTCCTAAATGACATATTTAAACCATTAAAGGAAAGAAGGTACAAGATCTAAAAGCACTTAGAGAATAATTTTCAGAAACTGCTTCTGTCTTTGCAACTCATACAACATGAGTATTAATGAGCATAAATATATTTATGTACTTTTTGCTGCAAATCAGTAACTCCTGGGTATAACCCATGTAAGTCTGTAACTACCTTCCCATGGAGAACATACAGCATATTAAGGGCACTTCTACACCTAATAAACACCAGCAACATAATTATGCTCATGATTTAGTGAGCCTGCACAAGTGCAGGTAGGAAAATTGGTGAATACGGGCTAACAAGGCCAGAAGAACCTGGAAAAAAATCCAGTAGTTGCATTGTACTGCAAAATGAATCACAGTAACAATAATTTTCCTTCAAATAAAACAGAATAAGTTCCAAGCAATAACGTGGCAGTATATTTTGCTCTGACGTGCGTCTCCTTGCCCAATTAACATGCACCTATCACTAGAAGAATGGAACTCACAATCCTTAGAAATTTATAAAAGGCAAACATTGATCGCACTAAAAAAAATGTATTATAGTAATGACAAACTGCACCTATACAATTTTATTAATTGGTGCTTAATGTCCAACAGAATGCAGTGCTGAAACTGATAGATTGCTGGATTGTTATCTCCCTTTTAATTTCTTTTTAATAGATTAAAACCCACCACCCTGCTATAGACATCATTATAGGTACAGGGAAGGCATTTGATTTATAATGTTCCTAAAAAGATGGCACTGTGATGAATTACCTCTTCAGAAGATTAGTAGATTATTGGGTTGGGGGCTCTCTTTCCTATTTATTCACTTTTCAAGCTAAGAGTCCAAGAAGAAAATCCTTGTAGGTGTTGCTGCTTTCACAAGGAAGGAGGTGTGTGGTGATACTGAAAATCATGGTTCTCTCTTTGTCAGCATGGGCAAAAAAAGGTCAGCTTCCATGGAAACCTTGCGAGGAAGCACTGCCTGCCTCCCAGTACAGGGTTTCCATTCCCTTGGGTAGGTGTGCGAGGGCAGGCCTTAATCCAGGCCAATACGGTATATTTATAGCAAGGAAGGAATTGGATTTTAAAATGAGGATGATGCAAGAAGACGAGGAAGAAGAGGTGATCAGGACATGAGTGCTGTTAACACTCATTTTCAAAAATCCATTAGAGACATTTGCATGCATGTGCTGAAACGCGGGGGCATGGTTTTGTGTCTGTAGGTCTGGGTAGGCATATATTGAGAGGAAATAGGTGGAAAGGACCTCAACCATCATCTTGGGAAGTTCATCCTTAGAAACCTCATCCATTCCTGAAGTTTGTGCAAGTATGTTCAATAACAGAGCTTTCAGAGCTTCCTTAAGCTCATTCCAGTGCTTGTGTGCACAAATATGGGCTAACACACATATGAAGATGTTGTCTCCAGGTTTGCTGGAAATAAAGATTTTAAACAAATCTAGAAGTCGTTATTTAAAACTGTTCTATTAAAAGATTAATAAATTAAAAGAATGAATTCCATTTTTCAAGCTGGCAGTATCCTTTTGAAATGAATTTCTAATATCTATAATGGCATGTTTTCCTATGGATTAATAGGACCGTAACCATAACCAGGGGGAACCATTACCACCAACATGAGTCCTGGACAGCTAATTAATAGCAGATCACTCTTCTCTCAATTACAGCGTTTTTTTTTTAAATGTGAAGATATCCATAATTGAACGTCGTGCAGAATATTTTGCAAAGCATCACCCTTTTTTAC
>NW_009260593.1:17665-119119 GCF_000687185.1 Egretta garzetta | reverse complement strand
CGTGACAGTGCAGAGTTTGAGAAGCTATAATGTTTGCCCATCGGAAGTCTACAAATGCAAATCACAGTAGAACTCAAAAATGGAGCCCTGGGGGAATCAGAGAATAACTGAAGCCCAGCTGGAATGAAAAATCCTCTGGAGCAACAAATTCAATATGCCAGGATAAAAAAAAAAAAACCACAACCAGATCTGAATCGAATAAAGCCTTGCAAGCAGATTGGCAAGCACAGTAGCGAAAGTTATGCTCGGCGCTGAAAACCAAAATAAAAAGGAGTGCTACCATGATGAGAATGGAGACCTGAAACAACATTTACCTAATCGCATTCTGGCAAATTAAAATTAGGACACTGTCATCTTCAAAACCATACATGTTAACAAATACTTCAGTCTCCTGTTGTCCATGTAGAACTAAGCTTTCTGTGCATCTTCTTAATGAAATATGTGTAATATCCACTTACCAATCAGTTTCCAATTAAAATACTATTTCCAAATAATATGATCCTGCTAACTGAATTTCCAAGCAAGGCCTTGGCATAATAATACTTTATGAGCAGTTCTGCCATCCATCAGTTATTCTGCTGTCAGGTCTAGGGATGTGCTGAGCAGATGGCCGTGGATGCTGCCTGAATTCAGACCGATGCTTTCCGCACAAGCAGAGAAGACGGGATGAGCATTTCCATATAGAGCACACTTAAAATTAACCCACAAGATGTCACTGTTGCTCCAGAGAAATTTAGCAGTTGGGGGATTTTTCTGGGCGTAAATTGAGACTGGGAGCAGGGGGATTGACCCCAGGGGGGTTGCTCAGATAAGGTTTGAGCCATGCCACCATCTTGTAGCTCCCCCATTGCGCCAGCCCGCTCTCTGGCTTCACCACACTACAAGGTCACGGAGCTGTAACCAGCAGGAACAACCAGGAAACCTCACTGGAGGGACAGTGGGAAACAGCCCCACACTTGCAAGGACATCAGGCTTTTGGAGACATTGTTCAAGTGGGGCCCATGTTTGTTAGGGGCCAAGAAGTTCCCATGGTGCGGTCATGGGAATATGGGGTGCCCCAGGGCCCTGGTATCACCTGGACCATGCTCTCCACTCGAGGGCACCCAAGCAAAGTCCTGACCTCATCCACATCAGCAGGAGGTTTGATGACTGTTCCTCACTTTCCTGAATACTGCATGTGCCTGCATCCCGGTACTCAGGAGTATGGAGCTTCCCTTGGGCTGATGACAACACTGACGTTCTCAAAAGCAAAAGCAAAAATACTTAATTTTCTTGTTAACCCAGTCTCAGCAAAAGAAACCACATATGCACGGTTTTCTAGAATTCACCCTTCATTCCCCTTCAAGATCATGGGTTTGCTGGAAACAGAAATGCCACAGTTTTGTGATTTCTAACACCCCCACAGACCAGTTTCACCATCTTTCACTATGGAACTGATCCCTTGCTACTGCACTGACAGGGGTTTCTAAGAACTGGAAATACCATGAGCAGAATCTGTTATTTCGTATCAGGCCCCTTGTAATGCTGGCTGCATCTCTGCTGTATCAGGATGGAGAAGATGGCCTGAGTATCCATACATTAGAGGACCTCCATGTAAAGGGGTGTCACTGCTGTGTGGCTGGCAGAATCAGACCTGGGTTTGATATGACTGGAAAGAATCCCAATTTCTAGCCCATTGCTATCCTAGCTGGTACTTCCCTGAGTAGGACCTTCACAGAGCTAAGGCAAGGAGAATCGCAACCTGGCTGTAAATCATTGGGTTTTAGGCCATGTGCTGAATGGCGCTCCTGGGTTTGCTCCAAGTCCCAAGATCAAGCCAAATAAATGGACAACACTCTGTAGGGTAGGACAGTTCTTGGTACGCCCACTTACCTTCAACTCTGTTTTCATCTGAAAGTATTAAAAAACCTCTCCAGAACCACGTCAGGGGCTGTGTCCAGATACACATGCATTTACGGGGCACGGGAGACTGCTACTAAATAAATTATGTGATCTCTTTGGGGCTAAGGAGTCCCTGCAGCTTATTCACACAATGCCAATGAATCACGGCTATGTCGTGAGGGAGCTGTATAGCACAGACCATCAGGACCTTAATTACTTAGTGCGGACATGATGATAAAGTTGCCCTGCTGATCACCGCCAACTGTCCCGCTCGCGCATCACGCCGGCTCCGGGCAAGACGGCATTTCTGTTTTCTTACAGCAGGTTACAGCCGACATCAATCGTCCTCTGCGCCCACGGAGGCGGCCTGAGGCTGCAAGCGTTGCGGCTCAGCCAGCGCCTTGAGCATCTCTGCCACACCATGGGCCGGCAAGGGAAAAAGGGGAGGAAACCACCGGCGGCTGCTGGTCAGGAATTGCAGGAGCGGGCAGCACGCAAGCCCGCAAACGGAGATGGAACGGAGCTAATGGAGGAGTTATGTTTGGCGGAGAATGGTTTGCCTGAACAGATGGATTACTGCTTGCCCAACACTCGGCTCCAGTTCCCTGCGCTGTTAACAGCCTTAGACTCTCCCAGTGATAGAGACAGCGGTACTGTTTGGAAGAAGGGACCATTTCCTTTGCTGAGCTGAAAAATATAGCCTATATATATATACTAGGAATATTTTTCTTCTGTCTTGTTGTCTCTGTGTTGTCCAACCGCTCACTTGGGAGGGGTGGCACCGAGCCCATTTTTACCTTGGTCCTGGCACATGGCAATCTCCCACGCACTTACGACATATTGAAACGGTCGTCACAGTCCACCTCCACGTGGAGGTGGACAAGGCAAAAAGGCAAAATGAAAGTGTAGCAAGCTGGGTTTGGTTTTAAGGAGGCAAATTCCTACTTAAATGGGAGCTGAAGGCAGTCGCAGACTGCAGTGGGGGCTTGGGAGAGATGTGAGTAGATGGGGTACATCTTCAGAAGGTGGTAAACAAAATCACCAAATCACCACCACAAACGTCTGTGTTCCTCCCTCACCTCAACCCCACCCTCCCTGGGGGCCTCCAGCAGAGTGGAGTGAAAGGGGGGGCGGGGGGCTCATTTTTTACTGAAATGCTTCTCTGGGAAGGTGCCAGTGCTAAATCAAAACCAGGACCTTCCAAAGCAAGGAGGAACTTTCTCTGGCCATAGCCTGACAGGATGTCTTCACAAGTAAATACAGCTTTGGAGCAGATATCTGCCCTCTGAACCGAATAGTAACGCACCTCATACTAATTCATTTCGCTTTAAAGACTAGCTAATGCTTTGCTCTGTATTTGTCAGCACTTTCTATAACTATTCCTAATACTAGATCATTTGAAATATAAATCTAAATATAAAAATACATTATGAAATAATATTTATATAATTGTATGTCTTATACTATACATATTATATAAAATAAGTTATAAAATAAATCATAAAAATAAATATAATTCTAGATAAAATATTCCTAAAACAGAAAATGTGGAAAAAATGGGTTAATCCATTGGAATATGTTAGGTTATCTTTTCTGTAGACAGAGACTCCCTAAACAGTGAGCTTTCCTGGGAGACTGAGCTGCTGTATTAAGAAACCCAAACCCACTCAACAGTTACCCCAAATACACGGCAACATTATCTTCCACTTCTCTAAAAGAAGGACCGACCCATGGATTGCTTGTCTCCTGATCATTATCCAGGCGAGGTCTTTACCCATCACGTTACAGAATTATTTCACAGTATTTCAGAGTTCATTTCTCCCCCCCCAGGGTGCTCCCCACTGTGCTTGATATTAATTATTTCTGATAGCTGACATTTACTGGAAGGTATCGTAATAACCCTCTTCATCATAGGGAACGGAGCGGATGCCTCAGGTACACAAGGAGGGCTTTTCCCTATGGAATACCGGCTGTGCGATATATGAAACAGCGACGTCAGAGTGAGCTGGCTGCCACCTGAGGGTGTTGGGAAGAAGCTGGAGCCATCACCTCCCGCACGGGCGGGCTGAGACCTGACACAGGATGGCACAGAAAAGCAATCGGATGTCCCTTCTCTGTAACCACTTCCTTGTGCGATCCTCCAGGTGTTAGAAACGTCATCAATCAGAATAGAAATATTTGTATTACGTCCCACTTGTAGCAATATAGCCGAGAAAGATCTCAGTGTCAGGATTTCCCTAACCACGGGGATGGCCCCTCATACAAATAAATAAGAATCGAGATATTGCACGGCTCTCAATTTTCTCAACATCTCTTACATTTACTCATTCTTTCATCAAAACTTTTCCCAGCCCCCTTACATTCCTTGTGCTTATTGGGATTGCTTGCTCTAGGAGACCTGAGAGGGATTCGGACAGGAAAAAGGCTCTACTCTTGCTTCGGTGAGTTTGAGGAGGAGTATTCTAAATCCCAGCAAAAATCTGTCCAGAATACTGTCTCCGCTAACAGATACTAGCGAAGTGTAGGGACTTAGCTCAAGCACACAGACGTGTTTCTCTTCTGTGCTCTCCCAGTCTCCAGCAGCATGCAGCCAAGAGATTTCACAAAGCAAAGATGTTGAATCTTTGAATTTAGGAAATGAGGAAACGGATATTTCCTTCGTGCGTTTGTCTGCGCTCTTTTCCACCCTTATGAAACAGGCGTGCGATCTGCAGCTCTTCTGTGACATTCATTTCCAGCTTAACCGCACGTCGCGTGGAGTTGTCCTGAGTTTTCCTTGCTTGTCCTTCCTCTGAAAGGGCAGAAATTCGGGCTCCTCCACCCTGGGTGCCCTCCAGTTTTTGCTTTTGCTCAGGAGCTCATAGGCCATAGAGCGAAAGAAATTGGACATGGAGCTCCCAGTCCAGCTGCAGCGAGAGGGAACAGCAAGAGCAAGAGCACTGGTGGCAGCAGGTTCCCGATGCCAGGCATTCAGCAGGGACAGGAGCGTGCCTAAGAGTCAGAGATGGGGGAGAGGAGGTGGAGGGCATGGGTAAACCCTCCGAACCGTCATCTCGTCTGCCACTTTTTTTTATTCTATTGGTGGTAGAGAGGATAGGCCAAAGTTAACCATTCCAATGGTACAGGAAAAAAGAGCAATAGGCTTCTATTTATAAGCGATCCGTTCAGCTGAGCTAGTAAAGGGTTTGCTGGTACCAATTTTAAAGAAGTTTATTATGATGCGATTTTTAAATTGTTACCGATGACCTACAATGTCTTTGCATGAGTGCACCTATTATTTATAGTGCAGGCAGAGTTTAATCCCAGGTATGAAATGGATAATTGATGGGTGAGAAAGTACTGAGGTATAAAGTCACAATTTATCCCGGATTAAGCACCATGAACTAACTGAGAACGGTACATCGAGCTGCTTCTTAAGGAGATAATTCTCCTTGAATTTGGTTTACTGCACTTTCCTGAATTGAAAAACACACTTCACTATCATCCTGCAAATACTTACCTATACTTCAGTACCTGAAAAATAAGTTACCTAAACTTAAGTAACTTTAACCTACTTACATACTTGCTTGCACACTGGTATTGTGGAAATGGGCTTATCCTGGTGTGATAGATAGCATAAGCCAAGGTTGTTAATCCTCCTGATGCAGAGCAGAAAAAAAGCACCGCTGTTTACAAACAATAAATTATTGGGAAATGGGTAGCCTATTAGTGGCATCGTATAACCTGCCCTGAAATTCCTACGGTCAATGTGGGGTTGTTCAGCTTTGTCCCTCGCTGTCTGAAAGGTGCAGAGAAAACGCTTGATTTATGGCCCATGAAAACGTGGGCGGAGATTAACCTAACAGGAGAATATTAAGCTCTTGCAGTCTACTATTAATCGGCTTGCTAGCACTACTTTGATCAGAGGTAGGAACTAAAATTAGTATCAATTTTTTCCCACCATTTATAAAGCTTTACATTCTGTTCTAACGTTCATCATGAAACCAAATGTTCTGCAGAGCAAAACAGCAGCCACATCAGCTGCCTGTGTCTGATTAACTGGTACCAGATTATGAGGACCGACCCCCTTTCCTTTGTCTCCGAGCATCCCAGTTATGGTGCTAGGCTCCATTCAGAGGGACCAAGTACCACCGCTGATGTGTGATTTGCTTTCTGGACCCAAGAGCTATTTGGTGGTACAGTATTTACTTTGCTTAAACAGCAAGCAACCACAGTTCAGAAATGAAAGTGTCCCAAATTATTCACAAATCATTCTAGGAGTGTCACTACAAAAGGAGGTCAACAATGACTTGAAACAACATTATTATTATTTCCAATTACTTTATACATTACATCCACAAATGCATTACAATTGGCAATACAAAATCCTGACCACCAGTAGGAACTAATGACTCCCCGGTATTTTCTCTGCCCAGCAATCTTAAAATCAGATATTCTGAAGAACAAACAATTGCAATTTCAATTCACTGATACTTGAAAGATACCCAAGATTATCCAGCTACAAATGAACATCTGTTCTCCTTGACATGACGAGGCCACATGAGGTCAAAGCTGTTGCCAAATGCACAATTAGCAGTGACTTCCATACTCGTAATTTCTGATAGGGTAACTGAACTGGTGGCCAGACAGGCTGGGAGTTGCACTGAGATTAATTTAGCTCACAGGGTTCAGAAAAATGCTAGTATCAAGCCTGAGAAACATTTGCACATTATTTTTTGGCTAACTTGGGGTTAATTCCAGTAAGACAGGATCCACCTCACCAAGGCTTTTGCGGCAAGATTGAAGCGAGGTTTAAGCAGCCCAGGAGACGCGTGACCAACTTTCAGGCTTAGAAAATTCAGGTTTAGATTTAAATTTAAGGCAGCTTGCGGGTCCAGCTTGGCATTAGAGCCTGGCTTGTATTCCACTGACTCAAACCCCACGCTGATATTAGGTCACTAGGTTGCAGCTGAGACACTGAAGTCCCACCAACAGCTCTTGCTTGTGTTCTGTGTTAGCAACATAGACATTGCTCGTGACTTGGTTTGTAACACAAAAACCAGGGAAAAAAACCCTGTCATTAAGACAGTGCTGAGTTGTCCCAGCTGATTAGAAAAGTCAGGCCCTGTTGTCACATCAGTATCCAGGTTTTCTACTTGATACCATAATTGCCATAAAAGGTTGTCAAGGGAATTCATGTTTTTCTTGTGTTTGCCATAAAGATAAATGTGAACAGGTATTTAATCACCTCCTCCATTTGAGCTGGCCCAGCTGAGACCTTGCACGTAGATCTAACCTGGAATTGTGGTTAAATTTGGGCTACTCGCATAAGCCTAAACCTAGAGAAGTGTCAGAAAAGTCAAAATTCAGCAGAATTTCAGCTTTAGTCTGGAACAGAAAAAGCAAGGACCGTGGATTGCATCTAACTACTATTTTGAAGTTTCTGCACTTGTTAAGAATTTTACTTGGGATGCTCCTAACCAACCTGAAACCTCAAATAACGCTATTACCAGGGCAATAAAATGGAATTTTTGTAGATTGTTTAGGATCCCCAGAGAATACATGGCAGGGGGAAAGGGGGTGAAGCCTGGTGAATTGAAATGCAAAGCGAAATTGGAATTGAGGCAGTTAGGGAGCATTGCTGAGCTGAACGGCCGTTCCAAGAGCCCTCGCTAAGTGATGTATAAAAACTTCAATACAGTTTTATTTTAGGCTTGGCTGCACAAAGAAGTATGTGCAAATAAACCCAATCATCACAAATAAATTGTTTCAATGTTTGTTTCTTTTGAATTAATACCCGTAAGCTCTGTTTCAGCACATCCGTTTAAGCTTGGGTTCTGATGTTACACGCGACGACGTTTTCCGAGGAACTGTATTGTGTTTGTCAAATTGGGCTACTTGTTTTGCTAGAATGAAAATGGGGTTTTTCCCCCAGAATGGTAGTTATGTCCAATGACGGGTTTTAATTAGGGGCAATACTTTATGCACAAAAGAACGTACAGTGTTCAGTATTAAAGCTGCAGGGGGAGATTTTAAAAGGACACTAAGGAATCTAGACACATCATGCCATTAGCGAAAATACTGAAGAACATTGCTGAATTCCTCTATAAGGAACCAAAGTTTACTGGCTAATGTTCGGTTACTTTGGTAACTGGTAGAGGATGTAATTAAGGCGAGCCCTGTTTAACCAGCCCCCTTGCAGCAGAAAAGAGAGGAAAATATGAACACCACAAACTAGGAGGTGTTTTAGCATCATCTGCATGTACAATCTGGAGGTGAGAGTTACTGCCCTCATTATATGAGACTGGGAGGAAGGCACCTTCCTCCTCATCCTCTTCTTTCATTGCAAGAGCTGTTGCAAAAGATGCAGGGGCTCTGCTTTGAACCCCCTGGGCCCAGCCCTCAGTGCCAGCAGCCCCACATAACACACCATGCAAAGCAAACTGGAGAAGTCAGAAACAGTAAAGCCACCTTGGCTTTACAGCTCCACCTGCTTCAGCTTGCTGAATCCAAATTATAGCTGCAGATCGTTACCTTTATTAAAGCAAGACATTTTTGTTGGCCAAGGACAGTTGTAAGCATCTTTTTGTTAGAATTTCATAGCAGGTTAAACAAGAGATAGCTATTACAAATGTGGGGTTTTTTAAACCGAACCAAATTGAGATTTTCACAATGGTTTTGCCAGAAAGGAAAAACCTGAGTTCATCTCATCTCTCATGTAAAGGAATGAAAATATTTAAGTACTACCTTCAGATTAAAGCTTGCTATTTCTGTTTCAGACTGGAAACATATCAATGATCCAAACAACATGACTGGACGTTTCCTGGCTAAGTATTTTAATTTAATAGAAAATATTCTTCCTCTTCAAAAACCCTACCTCTTTACAGCCTCACACCATTACCCATACAACAGTATTCAAATTACTCTACTCAAAGCATCCCTTGGAGCGAGAAGCAGGTTTCTGAAATCACCACAGTTTCGGAAGCCAGTGGCAACAGAGCCTTTAGACAGCAAAATTGTTTTCTGAATAGAACTGATGATTTTTCACTGGTAACAGATTACGTAGTTGCAGCATATTTCATGGAGACTGAGCAGATGATAATTTTGCCTGTCCTAGCATACCAAACTTCCACCAGCAAGGACCTAATTTAAATTTCAGAAAGCCCCCATGGTCCTACAGTTAATTCTCTGCCCAGGGCTAAACTGCACTCAAGAGCCCATCCCCTTCTCACTCCCACGCTATGTGGTAAACTACATGTAACGGGCACGTGCAAGGTCTAATTCCGTTTGGCTTCTCTTTGGAAGGAGAGAGGCATCTACACAAAGTTTATTGAAATTTCTTGTAGTTAGTCATGCCAAAGGACAATCCAGTAAACCCTGAAGACGGCGGTCTTAAGGCTCGTACGTTGTCCACCTAACCCCATCAGTGAGATCCAAGCCTGCCTGTGTCTGAGCCTGTTGATGAGGAAAATAAACCACGCACATATGCACAAATGGTCCACTGTGGCAGTACAATATTAGACTCGGCTGCACTGGAACAAAGTGCCTTCATTACGTTTCTATGATAAATATCTCCCTTGCACTGCTGCAATTATCAACGGGCTTGATTAAGGGATTGATTTGAATGCAAACAGCATAATTGACCCAGGAGGAAAGATAAATGGATATGGCCAACGCAGCCTTTAAATAAGTGTGTTATAAATAGATGGTAGCATAGGGAAATGTCACCAGTCACAATTTATTATTTTGCCATTCTCCTTCAAATGAAAAAAAAAGAAAAAGATTTGCTTTTGTTGCATGCAGCGTACATACAATTTTCCAGCACATGATGCTTTTTCACATAGTCTTCAAAAGTTTTAAATGGGTCATTTTATTTAGCGTATCCATAAAGTCATGATATATATTAGTTGGGGCATAAAAAAAAGATTGTAATGAACATTTAGCCAGCAGCCCTTTGATAAACAACAATAAACAAGAAGATTATTGGAATAATACTTCAGCTTGTTGTCACTTTCTACAGAGGGGGGAAAAATGAAACAAAGAGCTGGAACTTTTGAACTACCGAGCTCTGATTTCTGAAGCATTCAAAAGATATCAAACTTTCCACACAGTGTATTTATCAAGTGTCTGGGACATCTGTCCTTTATTCACTAGAGTTTCATGTACGGACTTAAATTAATAGCAGTTAGCATTTCTTTTGTGCTTTTCATCTACAACTTGCCCTATGCGTAACATTTAACACATCTTTTCAAACCTCTGTGAGACAGGTAAGTGAGGTTTGTTTTTTTTTTTATTTTCCCTCATCTTAAAGCTGGAGGAACTCAAAAGCAAGGCAAAGACTTATGAAAGTTAAGCTCAATGTGTCAAAGCAGTTTCAGACTTGGCTCTAGCTGGATCCCACTGACGGATTAAGTGGAGAAGACCTTGCCATACAGACCTCTGCCCTGAAGCACCTCCCTCAGCTCACACAGTGAAGGCTCTTGAGAGCCTCCTGAGTTCCACTTTTCAATTTAAATTCACAATATTTCCCTGCCTCAATGCACCTGGCAGGGCTGTGTTTTGGAAGAAGGTCTCCAAGATTCTGCTCTGAAGTTGTACCAGAAACCAAGTTGTTCATCTGGACACCCCCTCCTCTTGTGGGCAAGGGGAGGGATGGACCCAGGAGTGGGGGAAACCACGCTCAGTGTGAAAAGGATGGGGCTGGCTGCAAAACATGGAATTTTCAACAACAAATTTCAGAAGAGTATAAGTGGAAGTGTTCTTCAGCTAAGTCGCATAAACATCATGTGGTCAGCCTAAAAATATGTAATGTCCTGAACTATTTACTTCTACATATTGGAGAGCCTAGGATTTGGGAATTAATTACTTTAACTAGCTTTTGCAACGTTGCCAGGATTTTGAAGACTTCTTATATTTGTCCACAAATATTCATCCTTACGTATCTCAGTGAAGGCATAGTCTCAAGAATACAAATTGCATCAAGAAGTACACCATAAAGAAGAGTTAATAAACAAAAGAAAATACAGCACCTCTTGGTTTTGTTTACGAGCATACCTTGCGAAGGCTCGTCCCTAACCTATTCTTCTAAGCAAAGTAAAGGGTGAATTTGGTTAATGTACAGGAGAATAACTAAGCTAATACAATTACCGAAATGACAACATCTATCACACATCCTAAAATTGCTGGTGATGGATGAGTAACACTCTCTGAACGGTAAGGAGATTAATAGCATCGCTTTCATTCGTCCCGGAGCACTAGGGGAGTCTGTTCATTTCCCAGTATGCACTAATCCACTCTTCCAAAATAATATTGCATAGACTTGCACTGTTCTCATCTCGAACGCGAGTAACTCCTGAAACCAGAAAGAAAACAAATTCTATTACTCACAACAGGAACGGGGGTACATTTACAGTAGCTTGAAGTTGATCAAGCGGCACGAAAAATATACACTCTTCTCTCTCTGCATCAGGGCTGCTAGGTTTGTAATGGTACCATTTCCATTCCTACTGCTAGAAGTCACTCCGTTCTTAGCAACACTTGATCCATTTCCTTTACGTATTGAAAAATAAACCTCGAAACCACCATCATTTTAGTCTGTATCCAACCAAAATAGAATGAGATTTTTTTTTTTTTCAAAAAAAATGTCACTTCATGTTGAAAGCAAAAAGCCCCCAAAGCTGAGACCCCACACTTGGCAAGTCTCTTTCCTTGCTGCTGCCTCAACTCCACGCACTTATTAGAAATGAGACAGTTATAAACTAAAGGCATCTTTAATCTCATAAAAATTAATTTAAACAGACAGCAGGCTGTGCTGCTTGGCACCTCACAGACACTTGTGAAGTTGAAGACTTGCTTATCCCTCTCAGTAACCCTGAGCGAATACCTGCCACCAGCCCACCGAAGGTGCCACCACCCACCCAGGGGTGCCAACCTGCAGCTCCACCAGCAAAAAGAAAATGCGCAAGATGACATTTGAACACGACTGCTAGTTTGGAGGGGAGCATATTCACATATTCTCTGTCCAGGCTGGATGAATGCACTGCTGGGAAAGCTAGGGTTGCATGTTTTGGAAGACTGTCTTCCATTTTTGACCCTTGAGCACTGCAAGTGAGACCAAGCTACCTGAAAGCCACGTCAGGCTTTACAAACTAAATATTTTAGAAAGAAAACCAGCTCTAGACACAAAATCTGAGTACCAGCTTGAGCTCTGTTTTGTTTCAAAAGGCACTTAACTCACGTCTGTTGTTTTTTCATATTCGTGCACCTACAATACAGATGAAGCAAGAACAGTTGAAGTGGTACCACAGAACAGTGCTACTTAACAGGTCATAGTTATTGGACACATTTATTCAGATTATAGAAGAAAAAAAATGAACTAAATAAAGTTAGATTTCTTCAAATATGCCTGTATAACACAGGTATTTAAAGTCACAGATTTTTTTACTCATAGGTATTTCTAAATTCAGTTATTATTAATTAATCGTTTAGGCGGTCTGAAAGGTTCAAGCTGCTTGTGGAATTTCCAACCGAAAAGCAAATCACATGACTAATACCAAACACAAGCCAAACCAACATCAGTCACGTCGTAACCTGAAAGGACAGGAAAAGCCTTTTCACACTATGAAATGGCTACTTTAAGAGCGTGCTAATAAATCATCGCGCCATTTAGAAACTAAAGTATGGGCCTCGAAGTAATGCAATTCTGCAGTTGAACAAGGAGCACAGCTCTACAGATACATTTATTATGTAAAGAAGGATACAAACAGAAGTTATTTTGAAAGAATGTCTCATCTCAAATTTCATAAAAACATGTGAGTTATGGAAATGTGGTAAATGATACTAAGAACCTTCCTGCATCCCGAGACTGCGGTATTCATGCTGCGTGCTTTGAGTGCCTGAGTTTCTGTCCATATTTCAAAAAGGAGGTAAAAAGAGATGTGAGTAGGCGATACAGCAAAACAAATTTAGCTTATGACAAAATATATTTTTCTTTCACAGAACTGCGTGCGGAATTTTGCCATCTTTTGAAATTGAAAAGCAGAAACAATTCCATCCTGAAAAAAGAGCTGAAAAATATTTACTTAGCGGAAGTTCCTTAAGTCCAGTAAGTTCCTGAACTCCAAGGAGGACACAGTCAGTACAAGGTTTGTGTCTGTGAATGAATTGCATGTCAGCACGTAATTCCCTTGCTCAGATTTTCCAAACCTGCCTTGTCCAGTGAGTCTCCAGTTTCCAGAAACTCGACTTGCCAGCTAGACATAACTACTGTCGTGCCTCTTTGGCTGTGTAAACCAAGCGGCCCAAGATAGCCAAGCCTGCTCCCTCTGAGCAACCACTGAAAGTAAAAGCAGTGTAGCTCTGTTAATGTACCCAGCGATGAGAGGGAGGGTCTCTAATAACTAGGCTGAAAGAAATGTGTCAATCTTCTCTGCTGTATAATATGGTTAAATATTAACTGAAGTAGCAACTGGAATCCAAGTCTCTCCCTTCTCTCAGCAGATCCCTCTGTAGTCAGAGTCATTCATTCTCGCTGTTCTAATAAATACCCACATGTTTTTATCTAACCTGCGGTGTACTCATCAAAAACAGAAAGAAACAACCCTTTTAAAACTAATTTACTTATAGTTGACAGGGTTCCCCAGCTCCAAAGGTGTTAAGTGCAAAATGCTGGGGGAAAAAGATATGCTGGTGCACCGTCATCCTGATGGAGAGCTCTAACCATAGACTTCTGGGCTCAAAAAAATGCCATTATTACCTGTAGTCACCTCAGCAAAGGCTCCCTTGATTTTTTGTAAGGAAAAACCCAAGCACTCAAATAAAAAAACCTGGTTTACGTTTTGAGTTTTGTGACTACTCAATGTAGTCATTGACTTAGCCAGATCTATAATTAAATCAGCCATCAAGAGGCTGTGCAGTTACCGATCAGCTTCTAGCTTGCAGATGTATTTCTAAGACAACGCTGCTCTGTGAAGAGCTCTAGGTTGTGATATGATAGGAGGGGACAGAAAAGATGAGAACAAATCACATTCACATCACTTGTATGCGATATAGTGCCTGAAATCCTACTGCCCACATAAATAAACCAGCAAAACAATAAGTACAGGAGCACTTAATTGGATTAGTTAACCAGCCATTTAAAAAGAAATCCAGCTTGAAGCACTTAAATGTTGATTTTTTCAAGCCAGAGCCCTTGATCGTTATGATTAATACAACTCTATGCAGGTTTCCCAGGCCATGTACTACCATGTAACAGGGATAAAATTGAGCAAGGGGAATGCAAATCATAGTTGTAAGAACACTTTACAGCATAAAGCTATGCAGAGAAGAGGTCAACCCCCCATTCTTCATGCAACGCCTAGCAGCAACAGCAATATACCAGCTCGACACCCAACTGCAGCTGAAAAATACGGATAACCCAAACAATTCCATTGCCTTGAGCTAAGCTACGTGAAATCAAATACAATTCAAGGACAAGGAGATGAAAAAATTTGAAACTACAAGTTTTACTTTGCGATCTAGCCTGGCATACAAAGATCTACAAGAAGGCTTAAGCACCATTTGGCCTCAGTTATGCTGGTACCAGAACACACCTGCTTAGCCCAAGTATCCTCACCTGCACTGCATTTTCCCATTCTCTTAATTCTTCTAACTTCTTAAAGTGTGGTCTTTCACTACAAGGTGAATCCTGCAATAGATGTATCTTGGATGCATCCATCTTTCTCTTTAGATTGGTTCTTCTTCACTTGCTTTCTTAACTTTTTTTTTTCTCCTTTTGCCTCCTTTAATCATTTGAAGGCTCAGAGTTTAAAATATAAAATATTTATTATGTGCACATTCAGAAGAATAAGCCAAAGATGCTTTGGGGCTAGCGATGCTAGCTACTCTTGAATATTTCAAGTCATGTTTTTAAGTGAAACACTTCATGTATGGTAGCAGCCACCAATACCCAGGTGCTCTGCTCCTGCAAGTAGTTTATTCCATTCTGATCCCTAGTTGCCCTAAACAAGCTTAATTTACCTTACATTACCTTTCATCTGCTTCATTTTCAAATGTGTTTCAGATGAATAAATAATACAGCGTATGAGACAAATGCACACAGGCCAAGTTGACAGCTGTCAAGCTTACCACCACTAACATACATTAATGTTCTACATCTCTTCATCCATCTTTTTTATGTATTACTCTTGATCACTAACTTTTTGTACTAAACGTGTTAAGAACAGATCTGAAAAGGACATTGCAGGGGGAAAAAAAAAAAGAAATATTCAAATGCTAAGCAACTTTTAAAAGCCTGCATATTCTATATTCAAATTAGGCTTCCAATTAAAAAAAAGGCAAAAAATTTAAAACAGAGAATCCAAAATATACTAACATCCCTGCTAAGCTTTTAGTTGAAACACTTTCATTAACATTATGAGTGGCATTTACTATAATAGTGATAAAGTCATTTAATTACTAAGGAGAGCTTTAGAAATATGTGAGCTGCCTTGAAAAGATGTGGCATTTGATGACAGGGTGCTCTCACAACAGGGCTGTAGATGCAGTTGGATAGCTTAGAAACCCAGATGTGTCGATCATCAATCACACTTTAATCTCATTTAACAATATAAAAAGTATCCAGAAAGATAGGCTAGGCTAGGCTATTTTAAAATTAAATATTAGGATTTTTTGTGTGTGTGTGTGCAGATGCACTATTCCTATAAATTGAGTTTTCTCTGCCACTCTGTCCATCACAGACACTCATTTGTGTGTCACACGTTGAAAGAAACTGTTGAGAAGAGCAATGCACAGAGGACCGGGCAAGCAAGGAGGACACGGGTATCTTGTCAATCCATGGTGAAGCAGGGACTCAAAATCCCACTCTCCGTGGTTCCTCAGCCCTTCTTCGTGTCGCCCAGGAGTGAGGGTGGCTTTGCCACTTCCCCTGCCTGGAGCAGCAGGCGCAGAGCAAGAAGGCAGGTGAGGCCTCCAGGAGGAGAGGGAGGTCACGTCTGCCAGGGACGGAGGGTGGTGGTCACTCCTGACGGAAGAAGGCAGCTGGGAGGGTGGTAGGTGTCCATACCCCATTGATTTAAGAAAACCAGAAAAAGCCCCTGGGGAAGGAGTGGCTCCTAAAGTCCCTCGTAGGACCTTGCCCTCAGCAGCCCACTCACCTCCTCCTCTTTGCAGCCTTCCAAATCCATTGACCCAACTGCAGCCCTTTTATTCTGCTCAAAATACTTTACGACTTCCTTGACTTGGCTCCCATCCACCCCCAGGATGCTACCAACCTCTGATCACCACACCTAAATTCCCTGCTGCTGTCATCAGCACCGTAAAACTGAATCCCAAAGGATTACCAAGGGGATACTATCGCTGTTTCTCAGACTGCCATGAATTCATGAACTAGCCATGCACACATAGGCTTGCTTTTCTTTCATGCTCAGTTTCCTTTTCTCTTTACAATGCTTCTTGTATATTTAAATATTTTCCTGCACACATATACGTGGGGGGTGTGTGCGCTCCCTTAGCCATATACTCACTTGGCCTGAATTTGTTGTTTGGCTTGCAATATATGGTCACATTACTGCCTGGGTGTATTTATACTGTATTTGCAAACCATGAATACTTGCACAGCACCTAGCAATACGCTCGGTTCTATCTGGCTATCCCCTAACTCTTCCTACTATGCTCAAGGTGTTCAATATCGATTGCCAGAACTGTGAGAGAGTATCAGGGACCGGTTGCTTTGTCCATGCCCCAGCATAGGCTGAAATCCTGAATTCATCCCCAGGCTTCCAAAAATGTTGCCAGTGAGATCTGGAAGGGTGCTGTAGGACGACTACTCAAATTTTCAGGTTCTCTTCCACCGTTGGGGACAGCTCGCTGAGCTTAATGGACTTGGGTCCGAGCTTGTATACTGTTAGATGGTGTGGTTTTCAAATCAGTGCCTCTCCCACACATTTTACGTGCTAATATTTCTCACAGGGTCAGCATAGTTAATTGAGGCAGAATTTACATTGACTCATGCACATTACGGTCTCATATACATTTACTGGGCACTGACATTATTGGGACAGATGGTGTTAGGGGCTCAGGTCTTGCTGCAGAAGTATATCCACTAATGAGTTCTACCTCTTCTTCAATTACTCTTTGAGGCACAAAAATAGGAAAAATGTGGAGGTAAACAGGTGACTTGCAAAGGGAAACAAATTTAAAAAGCAGCCTGACAGTTCTATAGAAATATTTCTCTATCCGTGCATACTAACCACGCGTTCGGTATCATCCTTCATGATGGCCCAGTGGAAGCATTTGTCAATGAAGCTGTTCCTATTTGTATGTTTTTTGAATGTTTATGGCACTTCCATTTGTACTGGACATGACACGATGTCAGCGTAGCATTTTTCCTCCTTGCGTCTTTGTGATATTATTAGTGACAAGAAGAAAGGCATGCTGCGTGCATAGTAACAGCCTTTCAAAGGCAAATAACCCAGCTGCTGTGCTTGATTTTTATTTTATAAAGGGCATCAGTTAATGATTAATTATAAAATAAAAATAATGCAAGACAGCCCCAGGTATCTGCCTTTTCAAATGCTGTTATGGTGCAGGCAAAATGTCTGTCTTCCCGCTGTGAATTGCATTAGGCAGGCACAAATTGGGGATCGCATCTTCAAAGAAACAAGTACTTAAGGTCATGGCTGACTTCTCTAGTGTCGCCCTTCCCCAGCCCTCCTCCACTTAAATCTCTGGAAGCTGCAACTATATATATTAAAAAAAAAAAAAGAAACCAAAAAAACCCCCTAAGCTCCCCCAAAAAACCAGTTTTCTAAAGCTATAGCTTCTTTTTTAATTAAATAGTTTAAAGAATTTTGGAACCATTATCAGCTTGAGAGACATGAAATGTGTCTTCACAAGTCTCTGGCTACAGAAGTGAGGCTTTATATCAATTAAACATCCACATACCAACAACCTACATCTACGCGTGCGTCCTGTCTCTCTGCCCCCCCTTGCCAGTCCCCAGGGAGTTGCCTTTAAGTGAGGCGAGACCTTTCACTGTTCAGATCACAAAATTCTGTGCTGAGTTTTGACAGAATTTTTTTTTTTTTTTTTTTTTCCACGGCTTCTAAAAATTCCCCCTTTTTTTTAAAACCAGCCACAGCCAAAAGCATTTTGAAATCCTACAGCTAGAAATGGGACAAAAGAACAAAGTTTTATCTTATCAAATCTTTTCTGATTTATTCTATTATGCCAGCCAGATTAATACCTGCAAATTGCCAGCCCTATTTCAACACCATGTGCTGTTGCACAATGCCTTAAGCTGCTACATAAAATAAGCTTACCAACTGGAAAAGGGGATTCAGGCCTATTGCATGGGTCATTTCTGATAAGCCAGTGATCATATTAATTATACTGGAAAAAAAAAAGGAGAAAAAAAAGAGACAGAGAGAAAAAATAATATGTATAGCTCAGTAGTGAATGGCATAAAGACACGTGTACATCCGGAAGCAAATCTGCCAGAAAGAAGATAAGCTTATGCCACACTTCAGATGTGGAGCGAAGCAGTATTTCATTACGATGACAGAAATGAAGCAATGCAAAGAGCTTTACCTTGAGTAATGAGTATTAGCTATCATCACCAAATGGCTTCAGGTAAATAGTTCAGTACAGAGTCAACTTCTTGTATTTGATTTTGCATCTACCTGTGTAAACAGCTTGAAATCATCAAGTGCAGAAATTTCTGCAGAATATTCATTCAGCGTTTTAGCTATGGGAGTCACAGCTGCTTACAGCAGAGAAATTGCTTCTTTAATATCACCCAATACTGATGATTTGTCTGAGATATAGTTAATCAGAGGAAATGATCCGGGTTCATCTCTTCTGAGTGGCAACCGGCTCCATGTGGACACAGCCCCTGAGGGTACCTGGGGCTGGTACCCATGGCGTGGGTCCATCATCCCCTGGTGCTGCAGAGCGTCTCCCCTAATGCTGGGTACCTGGGTTTGGGCAAATTTAGGCAAATTAATCTAGCTCTCTGTCTCTTCCACACCACTGAAGCCACGGTCCAGCATCTTCGTTATCATCTCACCAGTTAGCTGGGAGCTATTTCAGAGTTTGGAAAGCCAGTTATCTTTTTGTAGCCATCTTATTATCTTGTTTCCTCTTTTTATTCCTGATCTATAGAAATCACTGCAAGGGGTTTGGTTTTTTCAGTGAGCTTTTTTTTTCTGGGTGCTGAGACCTAGTTATATTTTCTCTAATTTGCCAGTGTCATTGTGAGTTAAGTACATACCAAAATCAATCCAAAGTTCTTTAGGTTCCTAAAAGTCCTCCTTTTTGCTTCTATTCTTAAGGCAGTTTTCATCTAACTACTGCATCATATTACGAAAGCTAATGGTTTAGCAGGCCTCAAGGATGAATGGGATCTATCTATAGATAACAAGACCCTTCAGAGTTAACTCTTTACTACCATTAAACAGCTTTAGAAAGAATATAAAATCTCATACTACAGATCTGGAGTCTCTGGCTAACAAGGGTTTGGAAGAAAATTCATCCTCTTGAAAGGTGAATCTGTAATTGCCTAGTGCAGAACTTCTGTAGCTCTTCCCAAACCATCTAATTCTACTCATCAGCAGTCACCAGCCCATCTTCTCGCTCAGACATATTTTCTTTCCCTGTATTTACAACCTGCCCATTTTCTTTGTCTGCTGACTTGCATGCTCACTTTTTTCATTTTCTTTGATAAGTTTTCTGAAGAGCAGACTTCTGTATTGCATTAGTTCTAATATTAGCTACAACTGTAAGATTTAGACCAGAGAAATGCAAGTTAAAGGAGTAATTTCTCTTGTAATTTATTCATATCCTTGTCAAAGTGGAGCTATACTAATTAACTAATGGTTAAGAATAAAGGTAAATTTACATTTGATATAGATATCATATTTTAAAGCTATGAAAAATTAATTCCACTATAATTGCCAGGTTGACAGTCTGTGAGTGCCGGTCCTTTGATACACCTGCTAAGCTCTGCAAGATACCACTGTTCGCCCTTAAATGTGTCGCTACAGTTACAAACTTAAGGGACTGGCAATAAAGTGTTTTTAATTTTGGTAGGTCTACCAGAAGGCATGAACTGGACAGTGTTCTAGTCCTCATTTTCAGTAGCTCAAGGAGGTAGTCCTGCCAGTTTGAATTCAGACTTTGTTTTCTTCCTAATCACAACATTTTGTAGATGTTTTGTTATTTGCAGCTTAAGACTTTGGTTTGCCTTTCTTTCCTTTATCCATCTCCTTTGGAGTAGCCTGGGCATGCTGTGGGTACCCAAGGTGGTTGAACGGAGAGCAGCATCTCTTCAGCCCCTGGAGAAGGAGAGCTGGCCATGGCACAACAAGGGGGCTGCCGCTGCTTCCCGGGCTGGGGCCAATTTCTTGGCACAGCATTGCACTGGTCCAGGTGCCCTAGGAAACTCCATCTATCTACTCAGTGAGGTTTTTTGGATGACCTTTCTTTTTGCTTTTGTTTTATATCTCCCAGTTTGATTTGTTTGACACTGACTCTGAATCCAAGAGTTCAGTTTGACCACAACAAAGCATTTATGTGTTAGACTGAAGCAGGGAATAGTATCTAACCCAATACTTTTTATGCCCCAAGATCTTCAGCCTGCAACCTGAGTAGTCCTGTTCCCAGAATACAGTGAGTTTTTAATCTTTTACATCGAACACAATAACAAGTGTTGTTAATACTAATTTGGGAGGGTGCACTTGACCTTGCAGTGTCACGGACTTATCAGTTCCCTGCCATTTGTCCTGGAAATCATTCAGCAGATGGGAATATTTCTTAATTATTATGAGGTCCCCTCCTCAGTCTTTGTTTTTCACTCAGACTCTCCAGTGACTCTAGCAAAGACTGAATGTGGCTTTACCATTTTAAAGACAAAACCAAAAATCTGTAAACCTCACAAGTTTTCCCCAAAGTTCAGTTAATTCTAGAAACACCAATCAACATTTGAAGTGGTCTTCAAAACAAAAATTGCAGTTCTTTTCAAGTCACATTAATATTGGACAGACTTGCAAAAATTGTTAGTGATGTTTTTTCTCTTTTATGTGCCTTTGATTTTACTGTGCAGCTTGAATAACAGAGCAGCAGCTTGCCCGGTGTCTCTTCTCTGTCGCGGTGGAGTTAAACGTGCTGGCCGCAGGAGGACATATCCTAGACAGAGGGAAGGAAAGGTGGGGTTTGTGGTGGCTTCACAGATGCCTGACAAATGAGGAAATAGGAGGGAATGTGGGAGGAATGGGCAGTGAGGGGTACCCACACTCTGGCATGGGGAGGAAGGGGGAAAGGGCATGTCCACAGGGATCCTGGGGTTGGGCAAAAATGAAAGCACAAACAAGGCTGTAAACATGGGTGAGGGATGAAGACTCGAGAAGAGGAAAAACAGTAGCTCAGCCAGAGCCCCGAGCAGCCGTGGCTTCGGAAACACAAGGTGTGCATCTGGGGATCAGGCAACACGCAACCGCCCCGTCCCATGGCCTCAGCCTTACCAACACTGCGAACACCATCACCTACGCCACACGAAGTGGAGAAAGGCACGGCTGCAAAGCTGTCCTTTGGGCACCTCAGGGTAACATTGGGTAATATCAGAGCTCTCCCACAGGTGAACATTAAAAATTTACCCACTACCAGAAGTTTGCCAAGTGTCTCACAAAACTAGTAAGTCTAAGCTCCCCCTCCAAATTCAGCTTTCAGAAAGTGGAATGTACTGTTCCAAGTCAATGGAACAGTCATTTCTTCATTAGAAAAAACAGAATAAAAATCATGGCTGGCTAGCGTGTTCCAGCTCTCTCCCCAGCCCCAGAGGTGCTCTTGAGGTAGCCTGCCCTGCCTACCACAAGGCTCAACTTAGTTGCAACTGATATTATTTCCTTATTTAGCCTGAGAAATAATTAGGTCGATGTCCTTCTGCAGACATATCCAGAATGGAGTCGTAATGCAGTCCATAAATAAAACTGGTAATAGTTCAGTAGCGCGATAGCTTGACATTCCACAAATGAAGAAAAAAGGACAAACAACTGAAAATGGTTGTTTGATTTTTTTTTCTTAAAGTGTAATTAATTACATGTGTAAATACATTAGCTACAACTCTGCACAAGCGATTGGACAACTAATTATAGAGAAAATGCAATTGAAGGCTCAAACAGATGACCACCCGTCTGCTAGCCATCCCAGGTGCTTATGTGCTCTCTGGGTTGTTTATTTAGGTTTATAAAAACACATCTGTTCACGGAACTCAGACACAACTACAAAACGTGATGCACAGAAGTAGAAAGAAACACAGGGTGCGTTTTTTTTTTTTTCCCCTTTCTCCTGCCACTGCTGTCAGCCCAAGAACAGCTCTTGTACCCACCAAAGCACGTAGACCTCACCGCTCACGCTGAAATGCTGCTCGTCACCGGGTCTTAAACGTCATCAGGTTCTCTGCTCAGTAAATCCTAGACCAGGTTTGTGTTTAATTGCTTTTCTTAAAGCAGGGTGAGGGGTATAACTTTTAGAACATTTTTCTTTTTTTTCATTCTTCAAGGCAGAATTATCAGCCAGAAACACATACAGTTTTTAAAGAAGATCCCCAGAATTGGATCTTTCGCTATTCTTACCTTTCTGCAATGTACCCTCCTTAATGCCCAGAATTACATTTTAATCAACCTGAACATATGCAAGACTGTGCATATTGCCAGTAGGACATACCTGGGATTATGTTGCTTAGAAGAAACTGTAATGGAAATCAGTATCTTTGCCTGGTTTTCATATGGTCTTTAGCCATCTTCAGAAGCAAGCCACTGTCCTACCACCTCCAAGCCTAAATACTGACTTACAATATCAGAAGCAGTCCTTTTTCTTGGAGTTCTATTCCTTTTTTGCCCATTTATGGAACCATTTTCCCAGTGGAAAAAAAATGGGAGAAGACTTTACATGAGAACATGCCCTTTCTTCTAGATTGCTGCAGTTCTGCCAGATTACCTCACTAAATACAGTTATTTGGGAAGGGATTTTTTTCAGTAATTTATTCCCTTGAGGGAAGTTTACAGCAACTAAACTAATTATGCATGAGTCTAAGTAAACACGAAAATGCTAATATGCTTCCAAGTGTCTGCACCTAACGAATTAGATTTTGTTTTATATTTATCTTGTAGGCTGTATGGAAGTCTCCCCTGTGACAGGAGCACTTCGTTTTTTCTCCATGTTCAATGCCATCTCACTTTCCATAGCATTTGTCTCAGTCAGGATGGGAGAGGTTGCCCCAATCCAGCAACAAAGGTTGGACAGCCCAGCGATAAACTTGACCAAAAGGATCTGGACTCAGAAAATTTAAAAATAGAGAGTAATTAGGAAAAATATTCACCTTCACATAAGTGTTCATAAAGACCTCGTAAAGTTAGAAGTGCGAATACAGTTTTGCACTGAAAATCAGGTTTATTTTTAAAATGAATTTAGACTTTTTCTAGACTTTACTATATCGTACTGCACTAGATAGTATTTGCATCCATATAATACTCTGGCTGCATTAATACTGCAGTGCCCTAAATAGCGAAGTTTAAAACTACTCTAGCTTTTTAAAGTTTACCTCCTGGTTCATGGACACATATTTTTGGTCTTCAAACTCTTCTGTGTGCTTGGTCTTTTCTTCTTCTAGCAGCTGACACCAAAGCCCCTTCTCATGGTCAAATCTGAAAATAATGTCATACATTAAAATACGGACGCTTTTCAGTCTGAAAATAATGTCATGCATTAAAATATGGACGCTTTTCAGTTCACATAACAAGAGGTTATTAGGAATGGGGAAAAATGCATGGCTTATGACAACCCTTCCCACCTCATTCTCTCTCACACTCTCAATGAACGTTTCACAGAAATGAGATGCTGTAACCCGCTGTAACTCACCTCATCTTAGTTCTGTTTGACTCCCTTGCTTTTAAGGTTCAGTAGAACACTTATGACAACTGTTGTCTTTACCTAATGAGCAAGAAGGTAACCTGCTGAGGTTTTCTCCACCGACTGCTCCAGGGTTGCACAACCACCCCTTCCTGATAGAAGACGATTCCCCTAATGTAACAGAAAATTTTGATTCTTCTGCTTTTAAGAAGTAGCGGGTAGAACAGCAACATTGTCAGTCTTTCAGGTATAATAATTCTATTACTTTCTCAGTATTAATGAATGCAGCTTGCCCACATAGGGTCCTTGATGCTAAGTAAGGCTATCTGGGCAGCAATTGTGCCCGATTAAGAGGTTATCGCTCTACTTTCTGCTGATCCCATCGCCCATCTCATCACTACTGGAGGTTACAGACTTCTCCAAACTGTCAAGTAACGGCACGTGTAATTGCTTCTAACCCAGTTCTGTCTAAATGAATCCAACAGCTAAAACACTTCTAATAATAGGGGTTATCTAGCACAGCTCAGCTCGGCAAAACTGGCTTACGGAGTACGCGTGCAGTTATGCTGACATCTCTGAGAGGCTGCTAATTTCAGGGAAGGGGCGATGAACGGCTGAAGATGAGGTGTGGAACAGCAGGAAAACTTTAACACAAGGCAACTGAATCCAAAATGGCAATGTGATAGTGGTGTTGCTGTGCTCTCTCACCCTTACCTTTCAGAGAGAGCCACCGCAGCTACTGATGTCTGTTTAGCAAACACCAGACCTCGTCAGCTGGTTCTTTCTCATGCCTCGTTTTTCTTTTCAGATCTCGGAGCATCGGCATAAAGAAGGCAGTTACATTGTTATTAGTGAAATCATACGGCCTGGCTGTAAGCTTTCATTGTGTCAAACTTTGGGGGAAGCACACACCCGTGGGCAAAACCACAATCATTATTTTTAATGATAAGGAAGTCAATACTGATGCAGCAAATACAGACTGAGGTGTTAACACTAAAGCAGGTACCAGCACCTTCTAAATGTATGGAATATGCTTCCATTGTGCTGAGTTACAGATTTTGTGAAGCACCCCTGTGAGCGCGGGGATGGTACCAATGGAAGGGCTGCTTCCCTGTTTGAACGTGACAAACTCCCTCGGAAGCGACAGGGGGAAAGGCTTACGGAGCCGATTCCTCCTGCTGCCTCCAGACACGCGCCGTCTCAGTATGAGGGCATCAAAACTGGTGAACAGAGTTTGCAATCGGCTTTGTCTGTTCCAGAGAGCAACTCATGGGAGCTTTTGAAGGCACTCTCAACTGGCTTAAGGCCTGAAGTTAATCAGAATGGAAAAGCGTGGCTGGGGGAAGTAGACCTTACATGTATATAGCACAGGAGAGCTATTAAACATATTTCCATGATAACTCTCTCTGCCAGGAAAATTTTCATAGAATCATTGAATGGTTTAGGTTGGAAAAGACCTTTAAGATCATCAAGTCCAATTGTTTCTTTCTTTGCTGTGCCAGCTCAGTGCATCTACCCAGGGCTCTCCGTCCTCCCCTCACGCTTTGAGAAACCACCTTCCCACCTCCTGCAGGTACCTGTGAACCACCTTACAAGCAACTTAGTAACTCCTCCTTCCATCTCCCTTTAATTTCCTCCCACCCCCCCCCCTTTTTTTTTTTCACTTTTCTAGAAAACAGCTCATTCACAGCATCAAAACACCAAGCCCAGTGTTTGAGAAATGGCAGAGCTCAGGGGACTGGTACAGGGGAGGGCTACAGAAGTTGGTTCCTGTACCTACAGACAGCTGTAAACCTGGATAGATAGGATGGTTTTGTTAAGAAGATTCAGAATTACTTTCCTAATTTCTCTTTATTTTTTCATTTTCAGAAAATGCAACCAAGTTCTGTGTATCAACATGTGAAACTTTGAAATTCTGTAACTCAGCTCTCCTACTTAAGACTTTTTCAAGAGTTTTACAGACAAACAGAAAAGCGTCACTGAGCTGAATATATGGGCCAGCTAAAAATCTCTTTTATAAAGATATCTAACACAACGTCACGAAATGCAACAGAAAAAGAAAATAATCACAAATGGGTTTTGTTGGGTTTTTTTTCCTTTCAACTGCATTAAAAACTCCACAAAGATGTTCCTGAAGACATCAAGGCTGTGCAGAGTCACCGGATTAGGTGGCTTGTTACTTTTAAAAGTCCTCCTTGATTCTTGAATTCTTTGACAGATTTCTAATTAATTTTAAATAAGACTACTTACCTGTGTTTGGGGTTTTTCTTGCCAACTATTTGGCTGGCTGCACTGTATCAAACATTAATTTTGGTATCAGGTCAAAAAGGGTAAGATTTCACTCTACGAGCCTAATTTCTTTGGGGGAAAATGATCTCTCATTTTTTTCTATCTTCTTATAATGTTCTCACAACTATACCCATATACCAATTATTTTGACAAGTGAATGACATTTCCCATATTCTTCCAGCCTCTGATTCTCAGTCTTGCCACAAAAGATGGTGGCTCCTAACTACGGCTCTCAGCAGGTACCATTATTTTCAAAACAGTGAGATATTAAGAGCTGAGCAAGAATTTGGAAAATTAAGTTTAATTTCAAATTTTCCTTTCTTGAAATGTAAATATTAACTGGAAATAGTTGGTGTAAAGAACACAGATTCTGAAAAAAGGTCTCTTGATATTTTCAAAAGGAAAATGTTGTTTCTTAGTCTGGCTCTTTTTAAATTTTTGTTTACACTGGTTGGTTGCTGGAGATTTAGTGCTGGGAGACAGTCTGGCAATTAACAGTCTTGGACATTTTCTAGCTACCCAGGGAGGACCTGAAGTCATAGAATCATAGAATCATCTAGGTTGGAAAAGACCTTTAAGATCAGCAAGTCCAACCGTTAACCTACACTGCCATCCCACCACTAAACCATGTCCCTAAGCACCTCATCTATCCTTCTTCTAAATACCTCCAGGGATAGGGACCCGACCACCTCCCTGGGCAGCCCATTCCAGAGCCTGACAACCCTTTCGGTGAAGCAGTTTTTCCTAATGTCCAACCTACACCTGCCCTGACCACAATTCATGAATGAGAAAAACCCCTGCACTTAGAGGAATGGCTGTTGACTTTCTGAACAACCATCATACGGATCTGATGGCTGCAAGTTACCATCAGCTTCAGTCCCCCTCGACTTCTCCCATGCTGAATGATGTCTGAAAACATTTTCAGATACATCTTTTCGCTGCAAAATAATAATCACATAAATCACAGAGACATCAAAGTAGTTACAACCCGAAGAAATTCCAACACACTTTTGAACTTCATCCATTTCCATAATTGCATCTTTTCTCGGTTGCTGCCCATTTACACTTAATAGCTGTAAAAAGGAAAGAATATCTTTAACAAATTTAGCACATACCTGGTTAAGCTGCCACAGTCACAGCTTTAACTGCAGAGAAAGAGAGAGGCAGCGGAGGAGGGATGCCGGTGTCGTACGCATCCAACGAGTGCGGGGGGGAGCTGTTATTTGGCCTCCTTTGTACATTCAGCCCTTGTGCCTATCCTAAGCGTTTCTATCGGGTTTCCAGTCCTATGTTTCCATGATAAATATAAAGTCAACGTGATTTCTGGCCTTCCATTCATTCAGACACAGGCGCTCCTGCACCCCCGTTCACACCCACTGAGCACGTTGTTTAAGGCTTGCCAAAGATTCAGGCAGAAATCACTGTATTAATTTACATTTAATGACTGCTTCGAGGTTTGTTTTACCACTTCTTGAGCTAGAAACTGAATTATAAATTTTCTCTCCAGACTTCAACAAGCAAACTCTCTGTTCTGGAGCCTGGAAGATAACATTTACCGCAACCGATGGAGGCAGCAGTGGCAATCCTGACGTGGGGTCAGACATGATCACTTGTGACTTAAAAACCAGCCAGGGTTTTCCTGGGAGGCAGCCGCGGGAAGAGAGCTGCCAGGGACTGATCAAGTTATCGTATAAACACCGCTTCGGAGTTTGCACTTGAGGCACAGAAAGCTTTTACCGTGCCCGAGGTCTTTACCTCTTTCCAGGCACACGAGCTCCCACCGCTTCATCATCAAAGCTTTCAGCAACCAACATTGAAACTGGAGGGGGTTTTTTTTGAAACTTCTTCCATCAAGTGTATGAAGTTTTAAGTGAAAGAGATGGGATTATTTGAGTAGCGTCACAGATCCACTCCACCACCTCCTGTCCCCAACCCTCAGCTCGGCAGGAAAGCCCACCAAGCCTCCGGTGCCACCCGGCATCCAACGCACGCATCAAATGGCAAAAATCGGTATTTATATGTCACTATAATGAGGTTTTTTAAATGTTTTTTTATCCAACACTTCACATTACAGGTTCCTGATCATCACGGAGTCTGAACAAAAAAGCAGTACGTGTAGGTCTCCGGTAAAATAGCATTTGCTCATCACATTGGGGCTGACACTTTCATTCTTTTTTTTTTTTTTTTTTTTTTTTTTTTATTTTAACAAAAAGATCCTAATTGAAAGCTCTGCAGAGAAGCTGTCAAGTTAAATTTATGACAAAGGTAATGGCATCTGCAGGTTGGTTTTCAAATTGCCAGCTAGAAATGTGACTGACGCGTGTGTCGCGTGCGCGGCAGAGAAACAGCTCGTTCCGAAGGACTTTTGAAAATCAGTATTTTTATAATTGGTCTGAGGTTCACGAAATGGGAAGACAAAGGGGCTTGGCTGTTTTTCAGAGAATTTATAGGCCACGTTTCAAAAAATTACTTCCTCAGAAAAATTTCTCTGAAGGGCAGCATTTAAGCCTAAATTTCAGTCCCACTGAGATTGCTGCCATACTGAAGGCTGAGTACAGATCTAAATGCTGTGTTAAGAAGGCTGATTTTCTGACAGACTTTCAAAGCCCATTATTCAGGGAATGTGCATTTAAATAAGGGTTCACACCTCTAAGCTATGCAAACACTGGCAGCAATAATGAAGTGCTGGTGTGCAGACATTTCTGAGCCACAAAGTTCCAAAATTTCCTTTTAGCTGAAATTTGTCCAGGTCCTTTGGTCTGAAATCTTTTTTTCCCCAATACTCATTTTAACAGAAATGAGTAGATTAACATATTTTATCAACCAGTGGAGTTCTACCTTTGATTTTAATTGAGCTTGGGTCAGGTCCTGAAAAAAAGACAGCCTATTTCAACAAATGACTTGAGAAAGTTGTTGCATCTTAAAAGTGGCATACAACAGTGATTTGAATGTATGTTCATCTGCCTTACTATATAGTTACTTTGAATAGAAAAATCTGGTTTTCCTTTTTGCAAGGAATCACTAAGTCTAAAGAATTTCCTTAAAGAAATCAAAATTGCCCTTATAACAATGTCTTTGTATTTTCGGATTATTTTATCATCTTTCCCCCTCCCCCCCCGCATTTCTTTAAACATTCTGACTAAAAAACACCTCTACTTTCAAAACTTTTATTTTCACAAGTTTCCTCATTTCATCAACACATGTTTTCTCCAAAGCCTTTCAGAAAACTCCATTATAATCAGAACTTGAATGTAAAATGAAAAAAAGAAAGTATGTAGTGAAAAGGGTAGAACAGATGGGGGAATAAAATAAACCCCAACAAAATGCAAATTCTTTCAGCTGTTGCTTAAATATAATAAAGCCTCTAACATCACAAACAAGGTTTTTCTTTTCCCAATGCTCTCCTTCCTTGCCTTTGATTCTTTTTGCAGTAATTCCTAATATTGCTGCCATAACTTCAGCCACTTGGATATGAAAAATATTGGGAGCCCTAGCATAGATGGTGCAGGATACAGATTGTGGTGTGTATTGCTCAAACTTGCTAAGAGCAGGTTTTACCCCCAGACTATTTCTGATGTCTGCTTCTTTGGTCGTTGTTATTTTTATCACATACTTAAATTCCATTATTAGGAGCATTTGCTCTAGCCAGTCTCAGATGTGTAACACCACTGCCTAAATTAGGAGGTCAGGCTCATTAGGCTTTTCAACAGTGAGAGGAGAGAGACTCCTTCATAGCCTGGGAGGTAATTTCCATATCCACCATCAGTTATCATCATCCAGGCTGGCTAACGACAGGAAGACACCACACCTACTTATTTGGGACCTTCATTTCCTCTTCTAGTCACCAAAAGGAGAGGAAGGTCAGCAGGTTGCAGAAAGCACAGAAGGAGAAGCCTCATTTGTGGACCTGAGCATTCATACAAAGGCACTAGTCTGCACTGGAAGAAGCAGGTATAATAGATGGACACAAATTTTTAATGTGAATTATTTTATGTGGGGGTAATTATATGTGAAAAAGAACAGCCCAGCCTAGATGGTGAATTTAGAAAGCTGGACCTTCAGTAAACTTACATGATCTAGCTCTCTATTTCTCACGGGAAAGCAGGGGACGCAAGATAACCATCTTCCCACATGAGCACTGTACCACCCAGGCTCAGAGCACCCCTTCTGTAGGATCTTCATCTCCCCCGGGAAGCCCAGTCCCGCTGTGACCACCTCAGAAAAGGTGTGTTTCAGGGCTGCCAGACCCTCAAGCATACCCCAGTGCTGCTGGAAAATTGTTTTTAAATCCTAACGCATTGTTGGAGTGTCGGAACAGAACCACAATCACATTAAATTAACTCAGTGAGTGACATTAGCTCCCAATAGAGCCTGGTAGGTGTCATACTGCACCCTTCTGATAGTTTAACGTAGGGGGAAAAACTACAACGAACAGTAGCAACAAGAGGCTACATCATTATACCTGATGCCAGGAGTACGCCTGATCTGATGGATCAGTGAGAATAGTGATAATCTTGGCCTTGGGGGCCAGCGAAGGTGCTCATTTGGGAGCTGTCTCAGAATAGAAATAATTGGCACTCTTCTCAAAGAGGAAATGACTTTGTTGCATTGACTGGAATGGGGAAAAATTCCGGGTACCTGGAGAAGCGAGAGAGAAATATGGATTGAAAAGCAGTTATTCTAATCCCAAAACTATTAACTATAAATACTTCTATTTGTTTGTTATAGGTAGGATGTATCTCCAGGATATATTTATCTGTGTGCGTAAATGATGAACATTAACTGAAATTAGCCTGTAAGGATCTAAAACCACCAGGACTGTGTGTGTTCAAGCAAATACATGTTACTGGTCCTGTCATCATTTTATAGCAGAGTAAGGTGAAAAGCAGATATCCAGATTTCCACTCCAGTGCTAGCAGAAGTACCATGCTCCGCTTCCTCCCAGAAGAGCCCAAAGTAATCAATTTATTTATCAGAGCAAAAAATATTTGAAATTTTACCATTTCCTTCATATTGATTCCTGCTCACTGATGAGCTCTGATTTACATCACATTCAGTTAATATTAGCAGTTCATTTATAGGCTACACCCAGAGTAGCTTAGGGCTTTACCCATGTATAGTCACAGACGTGCCAATAAAATTAGGTAGCTCAGGTATGAACGGTTGGAGGCTGGGCTGGCTGAATGGTGCCTTTTATCTGCAACGAGACAAGTCTAATCTGTTGAGTTTCAAAACTCAAGCTAGGGGTTCTGATCACAAACCAGCCCACTTCTCCCAGACAAAATCAAAACAAACACAACAACAACAACAAAAAAAAAACAACCAAAAAAGAGGAAAAAACCCTGCAAGGCTTCAGATAATAGCTGGCTGACTGAGACCGACCTGTTTCCTACCGCTCAGTGTTTTCACAATGTTGTGGAATCACTCCTCCTCCTCACTTGTCACCTCCTACCCTCAAATACCTACACAAAGGCTTGTTGTTCCTAAGAAGTAAGACGCGTCTTTGGATGCCGCCATGGTTTGGTTTGTTTGCTTAAGGGCTGTCACCTTTCCTGCTCACACAATTCTGACAACGGTGTCTTAACTATTGCTGCTCCCCGGGCTGACGGGCAGCCCGCGCGAAGGGTGCCCGCTCCTTGGTATTTAGGGCCTCTGGCTGACTTCTGGCAAGAAACTGCTGGCGAGGCAGTTCCTGGGCTCAGAATCCTCAAGCTAATCCCAACAGCTCCATTCTGTCTTATATGTTTGTCATGAAATAAACATTATTGGTATCTGAGATGGAGCCGCAAACAGCTGTGCTAATTATACCAAACCAGCACCTTTATTTAATCACCCTTTTTATCATTATTAACTAACTAGTAAATTGAATATTTACACAACACATTAAAAAATAAAAATGCAGAGTACACATACCTCAAAAAAATCTGCGCCTGCCTAGAAACCGTTACCACCCATGGACTGTATAGTTGGTAAGAAAAATGCAGTTAAAGTAGCCTGACTGTGTAAAGTGCCTGCCAAGTATTCTCTCTCAAGCATTTTTTTCTTTAATTTATGGAATAATTACAGTTGCTACTGGAGCAGTTTTACTTACAGCTTCATTACTGCATAGTGTTAATTGCAATTTTCTAACACAGTTCAGTACATTCTTCCTTCATGTATTGACTTACCAGGTTTTGATTCAACAGAAATCAGTTTACTTCAGTAATTCTCAGCTCTAGTCCTTTTCATAAATACATGATTTTCAGTCTGTTAGTTCCTTTTGCACATGTTGGTGACCTTCAGTGAGAACCGAAGGCACTGAATCTTGCAGAATACATCCTTTAAAGTAATTTTCATAATAGCTTTGTGATTAAGCACTGCTTTTCCCTGTAAAAATCACCAAAGACTTTCAATGCCTTCAACACAAATAGCTCCTGCTGTTTAAGGTATTGACGAAACACATAATAACCATACCTGGTTGCTATGGCAGGCAAATGGAAACCCTTGGCATGGCAAAATGGGGGGAGTTAAATGGGGAAGGAAAGCTATCTCAGCCAGCATGAACTTGCAGGATTTAAAGGAGGAGTGGGTACTTAGGTAGTAAATGGCAGGACTATTCAATTACTGTAAGGTACGTATGAAAGAAACAACAGCTGTTCTGAAGCAGATACAAGCTAATGTTCAATCACCGAGGTTTAGGGGGAAACATCTCTTTCAATAGATTAAACCATTAACTGCAGTCGTCCCGGACCTTTTTTTTTGGTACATCCTCTGAAAGAAGTCAATGAAGATCATTACGCCTGATGCTATATGGAAATACGTCAAGAGTCACTATGGCAGTTTCTATTCATGCAGTTCCTCAAAACAGACATTGGAGAAATTCAATAGTAATAAAGGAAAACTAGCGCTTTTCCCAAAATGGACTAGAGTTACATGAAACCAAAGGAATTTGAACAGTGTCACTGACAGAGGCTGCTATCAACTCGCAATCCCCAAACCCAAAAATACAAATGGTGGTGATGGTAGAGAAACACGTGGCCACAAGCATCTTCAATAGCATCTTGTACCTCCTTATGCTAGAGCAAAATCCTCCTCGTTTTGACATAGACAGGTAGCACTAATTAGTCTCATTAGCATGAAGACAAAAGAAAAAAAAAAAGGAGACGCAAAAAGGTGTAGTATTTACCAATTTGCTACATTTAAGTAATTTGCTTACCAGCCAATGCCCTTACATTAGTTATCCCCATCAAAAAACCTGCAGTTTGCCAAAGGGTCTTGATCCATGGATATTACCAGTGACTGAAGAATGGATCATTAAGAACCAGCCCAGAGTAGCAGCACCTTTTGAAAATGAAAACCAAAACCAGTCAGTGTCAAGAAAGAACACCACCACATTTATTCTCTTTTTCCTTAAACATCATTATCGTGACATTCATGATGGAAAATCTATGGTCTGAACATATAAACCATCTATGTCAAAATTTCACTCCAAAGTTTAAACTATTAATAAGAACAAGATGTTAAACCTCTAATTTTCACTGCTTACCTTGCTTCTTTTCCTTCTCCTTTGTTTTGACCCTCAAGATAACGAGCAAAATAAATTTCATTTTTGCTACGAGAGCTAATGCTCCTTTAAAAATCATATTCATATCATGAACACAATACTCTGATACATTCAAAATTTATATGAATTGAAAGAGTGGGATATTTTAATCTTGGAAGCATTGAATTGGTGTTGAATATCATACATTATTCTATGAGAGGCTTCATCAGAACGTAAGTTTTAGGTTAAATTTGGCTTTATTATCAAAACACGCACACTACTACAGAAATTCCTCCTCCAGTAAT
This sequence comes from Egretta garzetta, assembly GCF_000687185.1. Classification (NCBI taxonomy): domain Eukaryota; kingdom Metazoa; phylum Chordata; class Aves; order Pelecaniformes; family Ardeidae; genus Egretta; species Egretta garzetta. Next base: position 85,240 of record NW_009260593.1, on the reverse strand, counting down.
CCAACATTAGTACCTCATAGCTCTCTAGGAACAAAATACAACTGAGTATTCTATGTATCAGTGAGAATATATTAACTCATTTGCCAAATTCAATGCTTAAAAAAAATCTTTACAAAATCTATTATTTACATCCCACAGAGTTAAATTCCCTTCCCGCATATTTCTTACCAGTTTTCTGAGGTCCTATTACAAGAATATTGAGTAATAGGTCACAACTCTTTTCCTTGATCAGATGTCTCGTATCACTGCATGGATCCTAACAGAAAAATACTATATTGTAGGTGAACAGTTTTCCAATCTCAAATATGCTGAATTTCTTCCTGTAGAAACTCGTCATGTACACCTGCTCAGTGCTGTAATCCTGCCCAGCCTTGAAGCTGCCATCCTTCTGGTAGGTCCCTTTTGTCCGAGTCATAACGAAGAAGATCCTGAATATATTTTGCCTTTTATTCCCCCAAAATTTAAGTTGTTCAGTTTACAACTATTCAAATTATTTCAAGTAGCTTTTGTCAGTATGAATGTTGGTTCTCTAATGAGAAAGATCAACCATTCCTTTCATCAGTGCATACATGAATCTTGATGAAAACCAGTCACAAATTGAAAAATTCATTCAGTGTGATTCCCACCAAATGGAAGTATCTTCAAAAAATAAATACTTCCATAACAGATTTAATATTGCTATCAGCTTTAGTTAGAGATTTAGGTAAAAGTAAATCCAAAATTTGTTAATGGGTATAGACGTCCAGGAAACAATATGATCTTACATACACTTTTCCAGGCAGAGCTGCCTGGTCTTCTCATCTCTAGCTGAGAGAATCAGAGTAGCTGCAGGACTTGGACTGCACCCACCACTTCTAAAACAATAATATTTGCAGTTCCAGGTTTCTCCACTTCTGAAAAAAGTTGGATAGGTTCACAGAGCTGTATAAACCCCAGCTGGTCATTGCCACAGCGGGATCAAGGGGCCACAGAGATGCTGATCTCCAATACAGTGGCAGGTTTGAGCTCCCTGGGATGTTTTCAGACCATGATAGCACGTGGAAGGAAATGAAGAATTAACTCAGGGAACTCTCCTTGTACTCTATACTTGGGTTGTCAAGAACTAATGACAAAATGCCTTTGCAAGACTTAAAATTTGCTCTCACGCTAAGATTATGCGTAAATTTGTTCCTGTTACATTTTGCATAACGTTGTTCACTAACGATCTTTTCATCTCTGAAAAACTACACAAACATCACTGAAAAAAAAAATCAATTAAAACAAGAAACCCAAAGTGGCATAACGCTTAAAATGTTTATAGAATTGTATTTGACAAATATTTAGAATTTGAAACTAGCGTTCATTCTTAACATCCCAACCAGCATTCGTTTTTAGCATAAATGTAGTTCAGCTGGCCTAAGCCAAACAATTCATTATGCCAGACTTGCACTTCGCTATCTTTAGGGCCAACATAACCCTATATGATGCAATTACTCTGCCATTATATTAATCGAAATCCTAGCATACAGCATGCTTCAGATGTAATTTTAAGACCACCATCTTTCTTCAAGATTTTCTAAATTATGGCTCAGTACAAGGAAAATCGAAAATATGATAAATGCCCTTACAGTCAAGGAGGTCCTCATTTTCCCTCAGATTTATACTCAAAGTCTGCTTCTACAGTTCTGTGCTCCAGATGCCAACCTGGAACATGGAAATCTCGATTCATCTCTCTGCTCCAGTGGGACTTCCTATCTCCATGCCTTCAATACCCCTTCTGTAAAAAGGGGGCAAAAATACTTCCCAGGAACTGTTATGTTCTCACCTGGTTGGGTACTTCAGGCACACTCACATAAGTAGCTTCCATGATGTGATAATAATAAGGGAAATCATGGATTATACTGAATTCAATTTCACTATCGTTAATTTTATTTGCTTCAGTTTAATCGATTTCTTTCTCTTCACACTGTTATCTTAGCACTTCACAATGCAGTCTGAACTGTGAATTTAATTAATAATTTTATTAATATTCCCTTTACTTTTTCACAGGGTTGTCAAGAAAAATGTAAAGGAGAGACTAAATCTAACAGCTGATCTCGAGATACTAGAATAAGCCCGCTTCCTGAGTAAAGCGTTCATCATTGTCTTTTGGTTTTATTCCTTTGCTCATTTAATTAGTTTCATTCCTCTTTATACATTTCAACTTACAGTAAAATTCCTGGACACTTACGATATTTTCTACAGAAAAAAATATGGCCATGCAATTAATATTACCAAAATACAAGTGGGGATACATTAAGTATGCCCTCGAACTGCTAATATCAGCTATTTCCTAATTTTTGAGACCCTGACTGTTGATATGGGTTTAATTGAATCCATTTGGATAATATGTATACTCTGGTACATAAAGACACACTTTTCTCAATTATCTTAATATGCGTTAGACCAACTATAACTATGTCTACAGGGAAAATATATTACTAAAGTTGTTATTTAATAATTAATCAGATTCTAATCACATTTTTTGCGTTTCCAGGCAGCTCAAGCATTTATGGTTTTCAATATTTACCAAGTAGTTACCTTTATATATAGAAAGTCCCAGTAGAAAAAAATGTCTCAAAAATGTATACAGACACAAGCCCTGTATTTCTCACCATTCTACTTAATAATTCTCTCTTCTTGCTTTATTTTTGCACTGCCTAAAATCTGTCAGTTCGGGTGAATGTTTTCAAGGGCATATATGTGGCTTCGAACATACAACTCGCATTTTCAAAACCTGCCTAGATGTCTTTTAATTTCGGAGTACAATTTGCATTTGCCATTTTAAATGACAACTCCTATTTTTAGGTCTCCAATGTGCTTCAAATCATTTTAACCTCACTACCTCAGAATATTATTTCTTTTTTTTTTTTCCCCCCTGTTCTTCCTCTCTTCGCCATAAGTTTTAGAAGTCTGCTATTACTTTGAATTCATTAAACCTAGCTCCTCCAGATCGCTACGTGCACTCCTAACATTAAATGCATACTTGATTATCCTGGTGCCATGCCTCGCTGAAAATAGGCATAGTTAGTGAAGTGGAACAGAAGGAGATCAATAAAACATCTATCTGTGTTGTTAGCCGAGTACCTCATGTACCGTGCATATACCCTGGACAGAAAGCAGCACTGTAAAAGACCAAAATAACCTTCCAGTTGTCTCAAATAGACATTAATCACTTTGCTTTAAATAATCATTTTCCCTTGATACCAGACCAGTCAAAGCCGACACCGAGCACACAGCCAAGAAACAGAGAAAGACGGATGCGCGTTATAAATATTAACTAACACATTTTTAGGCTATAAACTCCCTTTGTATCCTTCTCTTACTGAAGGATTAGTTCTCCAACTTAATAACTGTACACATCCTACCCTATAATGGTTCTCCTTCCAGCTTGCTGCTTTCTCACCTCATTATATCCCTTCCCCAGCTTCCTCCTGTAAGACACCAAGCTGAACCTCAACCGGAATGATTTTGCTAGATGCCCATAATTGTAACGGTATTTCAGAATATTTTTGAAAGTCCCCTGAAACAGCTAGTTAATTTTTTTTTTTTTTTTTTTTTTTATCCTGAAAACTTCAGCAGCATGCAAAATTATTTGGTGAAATCAGGATCACGGTGGAAAACAGATGTTGTGTCTGGAGTTGACCTTTTTGGTGAATAAATTACAAACAAAACTACCATTCTTCCCAGGCTTGTGGCATTACTCTGCTGCTAGCGTATGCCCCTGTGCACTCGGCTTTTTGCACAGTAGAAATGAGAAGGCAACATTATGCTCCTCCGAAGGCAAAGTGATCATCTCCTCTGGGAGGATTATCTTCAGGCTGGCAGAGGGGAGACATCATGTGCTTAAATCGGGGAAGAAGCAAGGAGGAAGGAACATTATTTTTAGCCTAAAAAGCTTCTGAATCTTTGGTAGAAGCAGCATATGTAAGGTGACTAAACTGAAGCTAAATGCCAGATGATTTCTACACACAAGCCTTTTTATTCTTCATTGATTCTAACTGTATTTTTGGAGACATATTTTAATAGAAACAAACTGTTCTTTGGGAAAGTTCTGCAAAACAATAGGTACAATAAGGCTTGACCTCAAACAGCAAGAATACATACATTTTTATTTCTTCCCTTTGTTTTCAACTCGGGTTTTCATTCTGCTTTGTACCTTTCTGTTTTCTTGTTTGTTTCTGCATTTTGAATTCTCATATTTTAGCTTGTATCTGAATTATCCAAAGGCTTTCCAGAGGATCCCAAGAAAGTGATTCCTAAATTGTCTTTCTCTAGATGACAAAAAACTCTTCATGATTTCTGTTCCCAAACCACAGCACCATTTGAGAACAATGTTGTTCTCAAACTAGAGAACCTTTTCTTCCCAAAGAGGTGAGATCATGGTAAGAATCAACCAAAATTGTATGTTACCTACCTCCGCCTGTTTAGAATCACGCTGGTTGTACATTTTACCTTCATTACTTCTCAGAACCTTGGGAAAATACAAATTAATTTTCCTCAATCTTGTAATGAGAGCCTTTAGTATATCTCCATAGATAAGTTATAAAGAAGTATGTCGAGTCACACGTTTCATATGGATTTTTCCTCTCTCCTGCGAGCCTCTGTACACATAAAGTATACAAGTGTGAACTCCAGAAATTCATAATGATGAGAAAGGAAGGCTGGCTTTGCCATAAATGAATATCAGAGGCAGACGGATCGCCTGCCTCCGCAAGGTAGGCCTGCATGTGCTCTTGTTGTCCTGCTGCAGAAGCGTTCTCCTAGTTTAGCACCTTCCAGATTTCATCTCCCAGATTTGCTCTCGCTAGCCTCGTCTGGAAGTACGCACAGCATCTGATGCTTCGGCTGATGTTGCAAAGTGCTCCAAGCATCTGATGCCCTCCATATTCACACACGTTTGAAAAATGTAAAAGGAGAACGCTTTTGGAAACAAACCTTTTTGTACCTCACTGTGTCCACCTGAAGCCTCACAGGGCTCTACCTAGCACATTAGATAGCATTTGTTAAGTTTAGAGGGACAGTTGTCTCTCAGTAAGAAACCCATTTTGGAGTTTCCCAGCAAGATCACACCTCTCATGTTCTGATTTCAAGTAGACAGGAGATTTTCAGAAGCTCATTGCATTTGGAAGCATATATTCTGCTGAAAAACAAAGGAAGTTTAAGATCCAAAATCAGTTCTTGTTAGAAGGTCACTGCCCACATTTATCACCCCTGGAAGGCCTTCCCAGAATCCATAGAACAACAGCAGCTTTTCTAGAGGTTTTCTGAGAAGAATACAATAAATTAACAGTTGGTACAAGTCGACGCTTTCCCAGATGGCTGCTTATAATATTGGAATCATCGCAGCAAGTCTCCCTTCTCCCAGGTAAGGCAAAACAGTAGAATGGAATTAGGACGAACAACATAGGAAGAAAAGAAATGTTTTTTGGTGAGATTTGACTAAGAAGCAAACATTTAACTTACCTCATAACTGAGGAAATGACTGAATTGTGCTATTAATCATCTCCTCCTAGCAAGATTGCTTGCCTGAAGTACCGCCTCAGGACCACAAAGCCCAGAGACAAAACACTGGAAGTACAAAAGAACTGCTGTAAATGGAGTGTTCAAATAAACACCCAGATTGCACTTGATAGCTACATTTGAAAGCTCACTTATATCCTGTAAATATATGCATTTTCAAGTGTAATGGAGATGTCCTGTTTGTCCCATGAGCCCACAGGAATAAGATGCATTCAGTTTACTTTATTAAGAAATGTTATTAAACCAATCAATCCAGGACCTAAGACTTACATGAATCAAAAATAAGCTTTGTTCCTGTATGCTGTAACACCCTATATGTCCTTTAAATTAACCTTTAAATCACAACAATACACTATCTTGGATCTGGCCTCCAGAGCAGAGCTTTATAAAAGAAGACTCAAGGTAGTTATTAATTAAGTAAAACTTGCACAAAAGGAGAAATAAATGGTAACCACCTGCATTTTGGCACTGGCCACTTTCTCCACAGTGAATTTGCTCAGAAGATTCATAGTGGAGCACGCAAAGATGCATCACAAACTCCCAACACCCTGAGGAACTGAAAACCCCAATTTGAAAGAATGGCCACGATACCCACTAAACTTTTCTTACTAGTACCTGGTTTTAATTTGGTTTTCTGAGGTTTTTTAAAAAGAATTATAGTCTTCAGAGACAGCATACTACAAAGGTACATGAAAGTAGTAGGGCTACAATAAATCCCTAAGAGAAATTTTGCTGTGGAAGAGCACTAAGTAGTAGAACATGAAAGACAGGCAGCTTCTCAGATGCTGCAGAAAGCTTGAATTATTTAGACCAGACAAAATACTTTAAAAAATGGATTAGATGAGAAGTAATAAGGCCAGGGATAATACAAGACGCAGGAAGATGGTTATTAAGTCTCGTTCACTCTTAATCACTGGCAACGAATAAGTTGTTTCTGTTATTCTGTTACTGACTTCTGCTGGGTCACTTCCCATTCATTAATTTAGAAATCTCACAACTGCTATGAAGAGCCACAAATACACCTCTAGATGTTGCATACCATCACCTAGACAAGGTGTATTGAAGGTCTCATCAAGCTGGTTGGCCTTCAGTGGTTCCCTCCACACTGGAACACACTTAGCTATGTTTCTATGAATATCCTTTTACAGTAATAGCTTCTCACGGGCTACAATTTCAAACAAAACCAAGAAAAACAAGACCCCTGGGCCAGTTTCTGCCATCGCTCTGCTACTCTCTCTTATATTTTGCAGTCTGGTAGCTCAATGGCTGCAGCAGCTTTTGTGTCTGATCCCTTCTCGACACAGAGTAAAGGGCTTCAAGGGTCCTTAGCTAAAAGTCTGCGTAAGGGAATGAAGGAAGCAGCTCCTGCAAAGGCAACACTTTCCTCTTGAACAGGAGGGCTGAGAGCGATTAAATAGAGATTTAGCAGGGCTCCGCCAACATATTAAGTCACCAGAAGAAATAATCTTCACTAGGTGATATATGGTTGGGATACAACACTCCTTATACTCCCGGCACTTTTGTAAGGGAGTGCAATTATGTAGCGGCCCAGTCTCAAAGCCTCGCTCTAAGCCTTATGCTACTGCAATAGAGCAGACTTGAGCCTATTGATTAGACCCCTATTTATGTTATAAAGGTACTTTACTACATAAAGTCTTTTTTTTTTTTTTAAATCCTATTTCTCTGTGGAAAAAAAATCTATTTAATATGTTTTAACTTAAATAAAATGACCAATTTGAGAAAAAATTAAGTAATATGTCTAATAAAATAATAAAATGCAATTTTAAGCTACAGCGAGCCGAGTAAAATATGGAATAGGAGCTTGCATTTTTTATTAGAGTTCATTAATCTTGTTAATGGCTTATTGAATATCTTTGAATCGCTGCGCATGATAAAAATTGATCCCAGTGGCTACATTGTTATATGCTTTAGCAACCTCTTTCAACAGCTGCGTTTAACTGCCAGAGCATTTCTCCAGTCCATTCTCTGCCACCTTGCAGGGATCACCGCAGCAGATGTGATTTATGGCTGGAAACTCTTTAAAAGGTTTAACATTGTTCCAAACTGAACATCAATATTTACTTTTTTCCCCTCTACATGGATAAGGGAAGTATGTTGATGCTCAAAACCAGAATAAGTTACCTAAGAATGCAAGCTACCAGCTTTGCTTTTGCTATTTTGCTGCCCTGATTTTGGCAGCAATCCTCTTTTAGATGTAGAACAGTTCAATAAATCTTACATGTAACAAGAGAATGTCTGTCCCAAGTTAAAATGTTTGAACACCCCCCCACACACATCGCATTTCGCTAAGGGTATCCAGCAATGCGGAAGCTGGACTAAAGTTGCAATTAGCTCTTCTGCAAAAGATTCGAAGTCCTGCCTTGACCTGATTGTGGTTTTGCGCCTTCCCTACTGAAACCACCTTATACAGCCTCCAAAACAGATCCGCGTGTGTACGTTAAGCACAAACCCAAAGGGTGCCACCCGGGACAAATTAAGATCCCTTCTGTGATAAAGCTTTATGACACCCTAACCCATACCATCTTACAGCATCTCAACCATCCCGTTCCAAAGAGAACATCCCCAGGTTCCACAAAATCACGCTGAAATAAATGCTGGTCTGCGGCGTTTGTGCATTTTGTGGAGACAGTGGTGAAGTATTTGATGTGCTGTAATATAAAAAGGAGAAGGGTCACATTATAGTCCACATTCTCCTGTATTAGGACACATAAAATATAATCCAACACAATAAACATAAGCTTGAAAGAAGCGACGCCTACGCTATAAACACAAATCCTGGAGGGAGGGCTGTATAATGCGGCCAGCATTCCATATGAATGTAAACCACTCGGAGAAGACGGCAGACATAGCAGATCTGGTTTTAAATGAAGGAGAAGCAGCTGACAGAGGATTACTGGCTTTTAATGCTTTTGTTATCCAACCTGTCATACACATATTTGTTTCTTTTGAATAAAGTTTACTGGCTGAATTGTGGAAGTGAACATACCAGTACGTTTATAATTCTTTGTTTAACTGAAACGTAGAGATATTTAGGGACAACCTGGATACAAGGAAACATAAATGACAGTTCATAGTACACATTAAAATGAATTATTTCAAGCCTTATTTCTAAGTGAAACAGAAGTAATTGGTAGTATCATTAAATACTATTATCAGCTCACAATTTCAGCAAAAAGGAGGACTGGGAGAACCATTTTCCCCTAAAAAAGGACAGGATTTATAATAAAGACAAAGCCAAACTACTTCAGATAATATATCACTACAGGAAACACGCTATTAACTGCATCATAACACATTTAACTCCAGGAATGATTAGATAAATAGCACTGGTTTGGATTTTTTTTAAAAAAGGTGTATCTATTACAACAGGAAGCTATATCCTGTAAAACGCTATTCTTTCATTAAACAAGGCATTGATCTTCATAGCTTTGTCATCCCAACTACGAAGTATCTTAAATGCAAAGTCTTTGGACTTCTCTAAATTCTCCAAGCTGAGTCCCCTTCCCTTAGTTGGGCAAAGCCTCCTCTGAATTCATGGACTTCCCCCAGACGTATGTTACAGAAAATGAAACAAGCAATTGGCTCCATCCAATTTCTCTCACAAACCCATTTATCATTCATGCTCTCATTTATCGTGTTCCTAGGGCACCCAAGAATTAAATAACTAAAGATGGCAATTAATAATTAAAACATCCAGGTAGATTTAATGGGAAAGTAACTTCTTTTTTTTATCTCAGAGCTTTCTACCTCACTACTGAGGTTTTTGTAGGGCTTTTTCCCACTGCTGTTTTTGGTTATTAATGTCAAGAATCCTGACAAACGCTCAGAGCTTTCTACCTCACTACTGAGGTTTTTGCTTTTTCCCACTGCTGTTTTTGGTTATTAACGTCAAGAATCCTGACAAACACCGTGCCAATTTACTTGTAGGTGACCCAATCAGCAGAAATAAATATACTGATTTATTGTAGAAATACAGGGATAAATCAAATGTTTGCAAGACTAGCCTAAGTAGATATGGTAAAAACAAGCAAAAGCTGCATATTTGTCACAATTGTTAGGGAGGTTTCACATTTCACTAAAATACTGTATTTTATGTTCTTCAGATTAATCCTATTACTCTTTGGCTGGAATCCTGATGCTGCTCCCATTTAGCAGACAGCACACGTAATCATATTTTTATATGGCTCACAAAGCCGATGAAGTCTCTCCTCTGGATGTCGCAAAGCCTCTCGTATGTTTGCCACAGCTCCCTGTACAGGGACGGAAGCTGGTTTGGAGTAAAAGCATTTCCCAGCTGGCGAAGAGTTGCAGGCTGCAGCATGTAGCAAGCCTTCCCCCTCGCACGGGGTTACTACCGGGAATGATTACAGTGCTGTAGTAGATTAGCTCATTTGGTTTACATTATTACACTTGATGAGCACTGTATAAATCCTTTATACAAGTTATTGCTTTAATCTTTGATATTTCAGGTGGCATGATTAATCTCCTTCAGAGAAAATGAAAATGGTTGCAGCTCTGCTCCCTTCATTTCTTGCTTGTACAAGCCAGGCTGTCATTATGGTTTAGCAGTACTGTCGTTCAGGGGATCAGGTACTTTGTTTTTCAGATTTTGCTCTGCTGAAGACAGAAAGTGTAATGGATATTTACAAAATGAAGAAACCCTGAGAAGTTTATTAATGTACTTACACATATTTTCTTTTCTCTACAGTTAGCTGTGCTTCTAGGTGTATTTCTTTTTACTAGAAGTAGATGACCTCTTATTTATTCTCTTCTTGCCCTTCCACTTTAAGTTCTGCATTGTCCTCCATTCCAGACTGTCCATGATTCCACCTGTGTTTCTGCAGAGTACAGCAGACCTCCCCATCTCACCTGAGAGTCCTCAAGCGATTGCAAGCTTCCACTTAGTACCATGTTAAATAAGGCCACTATGTATTCCTTACTTTCACAAAAAAAAAAAGCTCCTAAAAATATTTTCCTACTTTTGAACAGCGAGTTTCCTGGAGTTTTATCTTCCTCACAGATTTAAGAAAATCACGGTAGAAAACCACGTGACACAAAGTTCTGCCATTTCCACTTTGAAAATGGAAACTCTCCGAGCTAGATACAGAGAACTGTTCTCTATCAGATTTGCTATTACTCCCTAGTACCTTGTATCATATGTGACGCGCTGTTATTTATTGCTAGTATAAGGGGATAAATTTGAAATACTCACTGTGTTAAGAACAATGGCAAAGGAAAGTTCCCCAACCTGAGCGCTTTCCTCTGGTTAGTTCTGCTGACCAGCAGGATGATCTTGGGGGGATACAGCACATGTCAGACAGCCATGGGCTTGTCAGGGGAGCACCTGCAAAGACAGCAGCAATAAGAATTCACAAACACGTAACTACAGGCCCAGATCAGCCTACAGATGTAATTTCTAACTCCCTCAGGAACTCAGCAGGTTTTATTTTTAAATGGATGGTCTGGATTTCACACCCACCACAAGAAGTTGCCCAGTTACCTGTGCTTGGACTGGGTTCACCACTGGAGGTGCAGAGGGCTTCACCATGCGTCCAGCAGACAAGGTTATACCAGGGAGACGGCTCGCCCCAGCATGCAATAGGCACTGCATGGCTTCTAGCCCTTAGCTTTTGTCTGAAGGTCTATGCCCAAAGCCACCCAGAGCCCACAAACTGTCATTTGCTTACATACGTTTCAGGTGGCAGGCACGCGGTTGAATACACGGTGTGGGCTCACCCCATTATCCCAAAGCAGGAAGCTTTGCTTCTCCCTGTGCTAGGAATATCATAGCCATTTCCTAATAGGAAGACATTTAAAAATAATTATTTTTCCCCTCCGCATCTGAACAATTACAGCAAAGATAGCATGACAACGGTGCATAAAGATCTCATAGGGCATGCTTTTCAAGCAAAATTTGGAAAAAAAAAATCCAGAATACACTCATGAAGTCCTACTTAAGAAAAGATGGTAATAAATGAGAAATCTACATTTACATAGAACTAGTTACTGTCATAACATCAAGGATAAAAGCTTGGCTGCACCGTGCAGGTTTTAAATGAGGGCATTCTTCTGTGTTGGTGACTTGGGTAGGTCAAGGCTTTCACCCAGGCCTGTACAATCGAATATGAAGGGGGCAGACCACAGAACAGCACGGAGCCACCGCATGCCCCATGTCAGCTGGAAAGCCATGATCCTGAACTACGTAGCAGTAGCACTCGTCAGCAAAACTATACCAATGCCCGTTTGTCTGCAACTTGTGGTCAACGCTTACTGACATGGCATTTTTGCCACCGGGAGCTATATGTGGTGTTGGTTCCAAGTCAGAACTTGACTTCATCTGAAATTCCAAAATTTGACATTGTTTCTGCTCCAAGGTAACAAAAACAGATACTTGCAGGAGCTAAGTGGAATTTCAGGGGGAAAAAAAAAAAAAAAAGCTTCACAAATTTGATTTCAGAATTGTGAAATTTCCCATCAAACAATTTTAGGGAATTAATTTCTCTTTTACATTATTCCATAGCATGTTGGCAGTAGTACAGAATCAGAGCACTGCTTGCCTGTTTCAGTGGGACATAGTGCTATCTTTGCAGTATTATTTTTATGTTTCCTGAATCATTAAGGAAAGCACTGCTGTTACAAAACATCAACAAGGATCACATGGGATACACAAAGGATCAGACCTATGCAGAAGAAAATGTCATCATTCCCTACAAAGCAGTTTCTTCTCTTCAAAATATACATTTTTGGTGAGAATTTCCACTGAAATGGATATGATGCTACACATTAAGAAAACAGGGAAATATCCGTATCAAGAAATGAACTGTTCCTGACCAAAAAATAATCAGCAAGAAAATCTGCCCAGCTGTGAGATTAACATACCCCTAAAACCACTCCAGATAAGCCCAGCCTTCCCCTCCAATTCTAATTCCAGACTCAGAAGACATCCTTTTCTTCTCTTCTGAGTTTGTGCTAATGCTCGAAGCATGCCACAGTCAGACAGATGCATTGCTCCCAAATGCTCATTTGCAAAGGTCAAATAAGGACTGGAAAGCAATAAAAACATTTGCTATGTTGTTGCTAGAACCATGAAAATGATAGCATTATTTCAGATGACAGTAATAGGAAAAAGATACTGCAGGATTTGAAAACAGTCATAAATTCTCTAATTATGAAAAGAATCGGGTGCACATATGATAGTATCAGCCAAAAAAATGTACTAAAATAAAGGAGCACTTCCAAAACCCTGTTATACTCTGAGGTTTAAATATCAAGCCCATTTGGGAAGTGTATCTGGAGCTCTGAAAGTAAAGGCTTGTGCTGTTACTTCCCAAGAACCAAAGCAGACAAATTTATTAAAAGTTTATTGTGATGATGATCTCATGCTGGTGACAGCGGTGACTTGTTTTCCTGCAGCACTGTGTACTGAGCAACAACAATAATGTCATTTCTCTATATAAATAATAATACTCCTGAGTATTACTGATAGAGATGGGTATTTGTGAACTACAAATTGATATCCCAAAAAGCCCAGCTTCTGATAACCACCTAATAAACAATACGGTTTGCCTTGAGGGGAAAAAAAAAAAAAAAAAAAGAGTACTTTCACAGTATTAAGTGGTTTTGCACAGATTACTGAAAAATTTAACTTGAGTAGCATGGCCTTTAGCAACACAAGCTTGAATGGGAAGGATTTTACTAATGTCTATCAAACAAGAATATTAATCATTCACTACAGAATTAGGGTAGGATAATTTACAATCCTAGTTCTTGCCAGGTAAGCAATTCCTGTTACTGAGATGTGCAAAACATTCTTTGCTCTCATATTATAGGTGTTTGAACATACCTTCCAGCACCTGGAAGCTGAACCCACTTTCATCCACATTGTATTTTTACTGTTGCACATTCATTAAAGCCAAGGGACTTACTCTTCTTTTAATTGGTAAAAAGGAGAACCGATCCACTTGTCTTCTAGAAAGTAGTCCTCAATAACTAAAATAGCATCCCTGAGCATGAAATCCTTATTATTCCTTTGATATCTTTAGCACTTATATAAAAAAGTTAATGTTCGCAATCAAAATAGGGGATTGTCTTCATATTGTTGTACCTATGTAGAGAGAACAGGTTCCATCTTTCAAGCTACCCAGTTTTTTTTATCTCTTCTGTATAAATTTTGTTCTACTGATGAAGTAAGTAGGGTAAGAAAAGCATCTCAGAGATACTATTCCATTTTGTCATCACCAAGGTACGTGATAAACAGAACAAGCAGGCTTCAGGATTCTCTGCAGCTACAAGTAAACATGTATTTCCACTTACTGCCTCAATTAAACTCAAGCAAATGCTAGATTCTTTACTAAAGTATTTCACTGATGGCTTTTCATACCACAGCAACAGCTAAAGCCCACCTGGAATTTATGCTCTTTCCCAAAATGAACTGGTTTTTATGAATTGTAGGAAAAAGAAAAATCATATAAACAAGGACCTGGCAAAACTCTGCACTGCAAGCGGCAGATCTGATCGTGTTGCGCTGAAGGGAAAGGCATGAAAGTTTTCAGCTGTTTTGAATCATTGATCATTCAGAGATTATTTTTTCCACATGTTCTGTAGTCTCTCATGACCAAGTCTCATGTCCTATTTATTGCCTTAAGGAAGAGGCATGCTCTTCGCTTAAGATGATACATTACTGCAATTCCAGAAAAACGGTGCATGTGAAGGAAAAAAATGTCTGTTGATCCAACAGGCAGATTTTTGAGCATTTCATCACATCTATGCATTTTACCTGAAAACAGCAGTGCCACTCTGAAATAAATACCATTATAACCATGCTGCAATATAAACGATATTAAAACTGAGGACTTACTGCAGATGAGGCTGCAGGTGACCCCACATATGGGGAAACCACCAGAAGCTCTCTGCCGACTTCAGCAACCATTGCTGTTGCCTTCATCTTCCTCCTCAGTGCCTGCAAATCAGCAATGAAGTCAGCATGAACAGCACCAAAATTTCTGCAAGCCAGAGAAGTCCTTGCACATTGCAGTTAGAAACCTCTATCATTTCTACCTAGACAGGACCAGGCAAATGCTTGGCTTTCCCAGCCAGACCACCACATTGTCATTCACTTCAACCTTCATCCTTTCTTCTCTACAGACAGCAAAACATAACACAGACCTCACGATATTCTGTGCTTCACCTGCTGTTACATTTGATCGTTATTTCACAGAGAAGGGGGGAAGCGACAAGAATAAGAGTATTCTGAGATTTAAAAAAGAAAGAAAAAAAAAGGCTTTCTTTTTTTGAGAAGGGGGGAAGCGACAAGAATAAGAGTATTCGGAGATTTAAAAAAGAAAAAAAAAAAGCCTTTTTTTTTCCATTTTAATAATAAACAGGGAAATTCAGAGGAATAAATTTTTGACCAGATTTAAGAAAGATTAAATTTACAGAATTAAGAAGGATTAAATTTCCAAAAATTTTTCCAAAAGGTGATGTATTGTTAGTGCACATTGTTCTGTAGTTTTGAAAGCTCTTCCAAAAGATGTCCTGTAATTCCCAAAGTGAACATGCTTACCTTTTACTGATATATAGGTTTTTCATATACGGGTTTTAAAATCCCACTGCCTTCCCCCCACCCCCAAATCTCTTGGGCTGTCTTTTAGCTGTTTCTAATTCATTTCATCAACTTTACCTAAATCATCATAATCACCACATTTAACTAATGGTAGAACAGATACCATTCTGCTCCTTGGCTGCAGATTTGAAAACCCAGCTATGAGTGCCTAGTTAGGATTAATTTTTAAAAATATCAACCAAATACTCTCACCGAGGCAAAAGTGTCTAACTGGGACTATAACACGGGCGCTTGTTTTTCTATTAGACTCCCACCGTACTATTTTTGGGGGCAATTCACCCAGGGACAGTGGAGATGGAGAGGACGCTGGCAATCCTAACTGTATTCTAGCCAGAAAGCGCAAAAAAAGGACTACATTTATACTGGCGCTACAGATCACCTTCCCCTTAGCGCAAAAAGCTGTGATACATCTGACTTCTCTGTCGTAACCTTCACCTCAAAGGAGCAATTCCACTCTGCCTTACTGTCAAAGCCAAGTCTGTAAAAAACGCACATTTGTCTGAAGTGACTCAGATCTACGCAGAAACCGATCTCTGAAGGCGGGTGAGATACGCAACTGTCACAGCTCCGCTGGTGTCCCTGAGCCACCACGAACAGGGAGAAATATTTTCATAGATTTATCAACAAAACAGAAGAAGGAAAAAAAAAAAAGGGGGGGGGGGAGAGACATACAAATTTAAGATCTGTTGAAAGTAATGTTATGATTGTTCATGAGGTTTAATACAGTGAAGAAGATTGTTAGAGCTATTCGGGAATAATTTGAAAGACATTCTCAGTAATGACTCAATAAACGCCCCAGAGACATTACTCAGGGTAATAAAAACTTCAGGGCTCTGAAAATTTTAAGAAAAAAAAAAGATTAAAAAATTAAATATCTCAAGGGTGGATATCACAAGGATGGAGCCAGACTCTTCCCAGTGGTGCCCAGTGACAGGACAAGGGGCAATGGGCACAAACTGAAGCAGAAGAGGTTCCAGTTGAATATGCGGAAGAACTTCTTCACTTTGAGGGTGCCCAGGCCCTGGCCCAGGCTGCCCAGGGGGGCTGTGGAGTCTCCTTCTCTGGAGATATTCAAAGCCCCCCTGGACAACGTCCTGTGCAACCTACTCTAGGTGAACTTGCTTGAGCAGGGGGGTTGGAGTGGATGATCTCCTGAGGTCCCTTCCAATCTCTGCCAATCTGTGATTCTGTGAAAAGCCCACCTGGACAAGACACCAATAGTTTTCATGTAATGGTAGTTGCACCAAGTGAATTCAGAAGGGAAGAAAAAAGGAGGGTAAACTTTTCATGCACATACAACAGACATTAAACTCAACTGAATCATCAGTGGCTAAAGATCACTTGCTCAGAGGTTTGGTCATGAGCTAAGAGCATGTTTGTTTGTATCGGCGACAAAAAAGAAGTTATAAATTAATTGTGGCTGCTCATGATGATAACTGAATTCAGTTTTGTCCATCACATCAGGAACACAATTTTATTTTCTATGACTGTCTGAGCTTTTTCTACTTCAGTTATGCTACAGTAGCCTATGGGCATATAGTTGCCAGAATAGAAAAGAGACAGAGATGGGGAATAAATTTGTTAGGGCAGACCTGCGAGAGATTGCCATAGCAAGAACCAACTGGGAGAGGATAGGGATGTTTGAAAAGGTGAGCTGCATGGTGTAATGCAACTACAACAGAATGTTTGTTTTCCACAGCGTTTTGTGTCTTCAGGCAATTATTAGCAATGCTTAGCAACACTTCCAAAAGCAGCAGACACTTGGGGAATGAAAATACCAGCGAGTACTCCAGTGGGCAAGTGAGACAGTTGCAAGGAATCTAAATCTTTATCTGTCAGGGTGCTAACTCATGATTTGCGGGGGTGGGAAGGAAATTCTAGCCAATTTTTCTTACGCTTTGCAGTATTTTGCCTTAACAGATCAGGCACCAGAGAAGTTTTTATTTCCTTTCTTCAGAAATGTCAAGACATGGATGACTGTCCTCAGCTGGATTAAATGCATTTCTCATGTATTTCATACACAGAGGGAACAGACACTGGCCTGGCTTTGGAAGAGCTGGGGGGGGCAGCTCTCCGCTCCCTACCTCCCCTGACGGCAGAGGAGGCACCCAGCTGGCAGGGCTGCCCTGGTTTCTGGCAGGCTTCGCCACGCTTATTTGCACTGCAGCAAGTTACTTTTAACCAGCTGAGCTCTGAAAGCCTTTTTTCTTTGTGAGGCAGAAGCCAGATGTTTCCAAACCATCCGGAACCACAGTGCTCGCGGTGAACTCAACGGGGATGGAAGCAGCAGCTTCGCTGAAAGCAAATGACTCCAGTTTACCTCCACGAGGAACAGCTGATCCTTCTGAACCCCGCTCTGTGCTCAGAATGAAAGGCTCACCTCAAAAAGCAGCAGCCAACGGCATTCAGCAGAAAACACCAGCTCTTTGGCACAGAGCTCTTCGAGCAGTGCTTTTGCATGGTAACCCCCTCTTCTCGTAACACAATTAAGTCATCACCATTTTTTTGGAAGCACCACCCACTTCTTCTACTTCTACCCACTAACTTCTACTTTATGTTCTCACCTTCTGAAATATCCTCTCCAATCCAGAAGAAAGCCTTCGGAAGCTCTTAGTATTACAGCCAGCTGTTCTACATGGAACAGATTTAGATATCGCTGAAATTAAAATGAGGCCAAGAGAAAAGCACAAAGTCTCTGAGGCAGCAGAGAAAACTCAAAATATTGGTTTAGATTCATCATTTTTAGGCAATTCTTGACATATATAGAGGTTTCACAACAGCTTCTTTGTGTTATTTCATAAGAAATGCTTATTTTTTAGCAAGCTGAAAAGTTTCCTATATGAAGAGTAAATAAAACCACAAAATAATCCCTAATATACTGAGGTACTTCATACAAGTTACTGCTTCTTGTCAATCTGATTTATAAGACTATTTTTTGAATCATTGACATGTGACACTAAAAAAAATAAATTGGAGATAGAAAGATCATTGCCTGTCTCTGTTTTCGCAAGAACATCCAGTTTGGTTCCTTCATCAGGAACCATGTAAAAGCCACACACCAAGCATACCATTCTTCCAGAATCTTCATTTTTTTCATCTTTACTAAAGATTCATCTAGAATTAATTCCATACTTTTCATAGCCATATAACAGAAGCATATTTTTCTTAATAAAAGTATGAATTAATAAAGAAATAGAAAAAAGAAATCTTTGAATTACAACTTAGGTAGTATTTTCAATTAAAAAGCAGCTATTAAAATAAAGACAAGATTTGCCCCACTACATTACAATCTCTCAAACCATTCTGATCCATAAATTTTATAATCAAGATTAATCTACCAGAGCATTTTTCCACTAGCTGATTCCATCATTGATCCAATACATGAAGTAATTTGCATTAATAACCACAATATCAGATTATTTATTTGAGAATGAAAGCAGAAAAGTATCGAAACCTCGGCAGAAATGTATATTAAAGGGTTTCTAAAGCATCAAATTTCAATAGCTGTTAAATAGTTTAACTGAACATATTTGGTAACACAAATCTAATGGCTTCAGAGGGATTCTCATATTCTGTAAGGCAAGCCAGGATGAGGACATATAGCCATAAAATATTCTTTTCACCCCCTATGTAATTAGGAATTGTGAAGAGACTTCTCTTAACTGGGAGGGGGCGAAAGAACAGATGCCATCAGTTTCTTGTGCTGACTTTTATGCCATAATACTGTACAGCTACCAAGGAAACCCTGTTTCGGGTGGAATGGGGACTGTGGAAGCCCTTGCAACACGCTGACTGAACTAGTCACTGTGTTTCATTGCATTAATTATTGACTAGCATGTTTTATTGCTAATTAATATATTATTATCACTCTTATTGTTTCACTGCTATCAATCAAAACATTGAACCTATCGCAATTTGGTTTAAAAGGTTAACGCAGCCTACACAGACTGGACACACTACATTGCGGGGCATTAATGAGAAGGACTTCAGCTCTTTTGGTGTTGCTCAGGATTGTACCTCTGGCTCTCAAGTTCAAAGGGGTTTGGCTCAGTGGAAAGCCAGGGGCTGTGTGGGTAAGTAAACAAGAGCATAGACAGGTTTCAAAAAACTCAGGAGGCGGAGATTTTCCATTAGAAGTTAACAAAACCGAATGCTTTCAAGAAAATCTTGCTATTTGGGCTCAGCAGCAGTCCCTGGTGTGTATGATTCCACAAAGTCTTCCAGCCCACTCTAATCTGAAGCCCTGTCTCATGTCCAGGCAGCAAGAAGCCCCAATGAAGAAAGGCAGAAATAAGGAATAAATTCAGAGATTGCTCCTTCTCACTCACATAGCTCCGCTCCTCTGTCTCCCTGCGGTGTAGCACAGCCATGCACATGGTAATGCAGGGTTTGTCGTACGTACAGCAAACGAGAAAACGGATTTCAATAGAACGGCCTGTTTGGTGCAGAAGGTGAACACCGACAAATTTTAAGAACAAAAAGCATCATTTGATCATTTAGTCTAACATTTGATGTAGCAGAGCTATCCAGATAATGAACCCCATACACAACACTCCCCAACAGCACCAGTTTCACCTGCCCTGCTTCCCCCATGACATTTTTCCCTAATTCTCCATCTCCATATGCTCCCTGCATGTCCCTGTGGTGAGGGAAAAGCCTCCATGGTGCTCTCCCATCTCCAATTACCCCCAGCTGCCTTCCACATCCTTCCCTGGTTTGACATACACCACCTCCTTGAGAAAGGAGGACAGAAACGTGTACCAGATGGTGAGCAAAGACTTTTTTTGTGGGCCTGGTTCCAACATACTAGAAGCACCAGTTCCCAAATACCTTGGGAGAACCTGGTCTCTCCTGGAGGTGCCCAACACACCAAGTCTGCACTGCCATCATGTGGGGGATGTTATTTCATCTTTTCACACTTGCTAAACGTTTTTCCTGTGCACATCTTCTGTTACAGGGTCAGACTGTCTCAAACTATGGGACTACCCATTATTACCTTTCCCTTTAAACTATCAGCAATGTTCATTACTCTGAACACGCCTGCTTCACGTGCCTGGGCTCTACGAAAACCTAATTGCTGGATGCAAGTTAAAAAAAAAAAAAAAAAAAAAAAAAAAAAGTACAATGTGAAAACAGTGAATCCAGTAGGGAAAATTTGTAAGTTAAAGGAAACAAATAAAGCATAAGATTTGAAAAAAAATAATAAAAAAAAAAAGTAAAAAGAGAATGAACTAATTAACATTCTAAGGATTAATTTAGCCAAAGAACATCTGTTTTCACATGTCCCTCTGATGAGATCTAATGTGAAGGCTGTGTTGGTTAGCTCTGAAGTCGTATTTTATTATCTAAGAAGTTATGTGCACAGATTTTGATAGGGATTATAGATATCCTAGTAACAGAGGGACCCCTGGGCCCCTTGGATCCACTGCTCTTAGTTTCTTTATTTCCACTTGACTTGAATCTATCCATACAGCGTTCCCTATTCTTTGTTGAAAAATTCTCCACTGGGCACACTTTTACTTTATATTCTATTTTAAGAACATTAAATGTTCCATCCCTCATCTGCTTTCTCCACAAAACAGACAGGATGCTTTAATTCTTTTTTCCCCGTATATTGTGCTACACAGCCAGTTGTAACCTAAAAAACGTACAAAGCCCTTACCCATTTCTTAAAATTCTTCTGCATTCGCTCTTCCCCTAATTTAATAGCTCCTTTTCTAATAACATCATTCAAATCATGTTTATACAGCACAAACACGATGCCAGGGTTCTAAAAATTAAGAAACCATCTGTAACACTGTAGAAATATTTTTCCATCTGGAAAGTTTGAGTCACCTGCTTGCCCTTCTGATTATTAATGTGAAATACAAACTTTTTGAAAAAACCAAAACAGAACAAAAATGTTGATGCAGGATCTCCCCGTGGACGTGGACCCTTGCTTCCTGTAGCCATAGTTT
This sequence comes from Egretta garzetta, assembly GCF_000687185.1. NCBI lineage: Eukaryota > Metazoa > Chordata > Aves > Pelecaniformes > Ardeidae > Egretta > Egretta garzetta. Next base: position 64,099 of record NW_009260593.1, on the reverse strand, counting down.
AAGGAGGATTTCTAGGCAGTCTTTTTCAGCTCTTCAGCAGTGGCTATTTCTGAATCCCCTCCCCACCTCCAATCTCAGGTTTGCAAAAGTCATTTATGCAAATTTCAGTTCTCCCCAATTTAAGCAAACAACAACAAGAGAAGCACCTTGCAAAACACAAATATTGCATTTTGGCCAGGTCTGCATAGCAGAGGATGGATAAGAATGCAGCACATTGTAGAGAGAGGAGACAGAAGATGCAGAAGACGGGAGGTGGCCGTGGACTGAAGCCTAAGCAGCTGAGACCACGAACAGCAAATTGTGCAGGGGCTGCCTGCTTGGTGCACAGCATCTGCCAAGGAGACTCAGAGAAGACTGGCCAGAAGATGATGGCAGGTGTTAAACAAAAAGCTGGACTTGGGATGGATGACCTGCAGACCAGCGCACGCTCACCTTTCTGAGATCGGCAAAGCAGAGCAGGAAAGTATCTTTGGCATCAGCCTTGCTGCTTTCCTCCCGTACTAAGCAGAGACAGGCAGGCACCTGCATGATAATGCGGCACCCCTTAACACAAAGTATTTGAAAACGCTTAGCTGAAAATAGCAATAAACTATTTCAGAGTTTCACCAGCCAAACTGTGGTTTGCTGTACGCTGGTGACTCGGGGCTGAGTTGGTGACAAGGCTTACAGTTTTGTATTGAAGAATATCCATGTATTTCAATTTCAATTGAAATTTCAATTTTTTAACACAGCAAATCTGAGGATTTTACACGGACTCCGAATCAACTGCTATTTACTGGTTTGCTCAGCCCACGATGGCGCACCCAGACATTAACCTAAATGCAACCAGATCGCTTCTGGCAAGCAAATGCAGAATATTTTCGCTGCCACACTCTAAGCCCTTCTGACACACGCTACAGTCGTAGCTACACAAACACGTTACTTCAAGTTGGACTAAAATGACAGACTTCACTGTGCTACAGCCATTCCCTTTCTCCACAGCACACGAAAAGCAGTTTATTCACCTCCAGAGACAGACTGTGCTGTCTTACTGGAGGCAATAGTGTGACCACAGGCAGTCACAGAAGTCTGCTCTAGATCCACTGCCAGCCAAAATATCTTCCCTGCATAGCCGCAGGGCAAGGAGCAAGTCCTTTGGCAAAGTATCGAATGTTTTGCAAAGCACATCTTTCAGTGATCCCAACACAGAAAACCCATTACAGAAGCGTGCTACAGATTTTTATGAGCATATAATGTCATATATAATTGACCATCCTTGTATGTCACATATGATTGATTACAAAAGTCAAGACTTTTCAGCAAATATTTACGAACTCTATTCATTATTTAGTGAAAGCATCAGGACAACTGGAACTTGGCATTCAGCTGACCACAGTAATAAAAAAATTTGGACACAGTGATCAGAAGTGATCACCGCAGCTGCACGCACACACAAATGTCTCTGTCAGTTAGGAATCAGGCAAATCACTAGGTTCTCGGCAATGCTGGCATTGGCATTTATTTAACCGTACCCATTACACGTGTAACAGATTTCGCAGGCCTTCAGCTCTGGCCTACCAAGACCTCTTCATGAATACAAAATTATTTTCACTAATGAACTAAAAAAAAAACCAAAAAACCCACCATAATTAATAAGTAGCTTCTTTTCCTACCTGCCATGACACAAACTTGCAGGTCATTAACTCCTCCTCCTGCTAGAGCCGATAATGTCATTAACACATACAACGGTGCTAACGCAGAAGCACAGAATGTTTTCCATTGCTCTATGTTATTTCACTACGCATCATGGCTAAAAAACACAGCGCTGAATTCATAGCAAAATCATTTCGACCCACCTACCCCCAGCTAAACATTAATCAGTCTCTAACTTGGTCGTCATACCAAAATAATTTTCCAGAACAAACTCTAAACTTGTTGACTGCTGAACAAATTGAGCAAGGAAATAGCTTTTTGTATTTTTAAACATCTAATTGATTCTGTGGCTCTGTGGTTCCTAGTCAATACAGCAGTAATTGGAATCATCATGACTAATGCGCAGATCATTTTACAGGCCCTTCTTATTTGCATAAACATCTCCTCATCTGCCTTCTCACCCTCTCCAGCTTTTCACAATATTTTTTCTACTTCTATCCAAATTACTTCTGATGTGCTAGACAGGCTCCACGTCCAGCGTGTTTCCCCAAATGTAATATTCCCCTTTAGTCATTCCCCTACCACTGCTGCTGTGGTACTGAGACTGGTTTTCACCGTACCGCACCGAAGCCACTATGGTTAGTTATTGCTTTTTACAGTTTTACTCTTAGTATGAAACATCAGTTTACAGAACCACAGTGCTCGTCATTATTATTAACAATGAGTTGTTAAGCGACACAGGCAGTTCTTGTTAGGCAGAGCAAAAAAAACATGCTTATGCTTTAGTTTATTAAAAACATTAACCTGCTTATTAAAGTATTACTTTGAGTATGGCTGATGACGTGGGCTCTTATAGTCAAACAAAAACTACTTCTTTCACCTTGTGTGGGTTACTGGTCTTGCTTGCCGTTTGTATATCAAAAAGCAAGATTTCCAAAATATTTTCCACCTTCTTAGTTATCAGAAGATGAGCCTTGGTTCTCTCAGGGCCCTTTTTGAAAGCATCAGTTTGGGCTTCCAGCATCTCACTGCTCACTTTTGGAAAATCTTTAATTTAGTCCAGTGTCCAGACAAGTGTCCTTGTCAGAAAGAGACATTATCCCAGCTAATGCATAAATCGTGTTCCTCCTGTATCTTCTGATACTCTCATTTTTATTAGCGGACAAATAATCTGTTCCTCAAAGACTTTTATACATTCCCTTGCCCTCAACTTGTACCTCCAAAGCGATTGTGATTCCAGTTGTGTCACTGTTAAATATGCCATTAATTACTTCAGTAAGACATTACACCATACCCAGAACAGACTGTAAACATTTTATGTCATTAGGTAGTGCACTGAGGCTTTTTTTAATGCCATAACAGCTCTATTTATATACTATGTTCTGCATAATTAGCTACTAATGAGGCTCTAACTTTCACTGCTGTAAGGCCTAGATATCTGTTCCTCTTTCAATGAATTCATTTTTGCTGTCTCATTAACACACTAAAAAACCTGAAAATTCTATTTTAATTAAAAGCTAAACTACCTCTGTCTGGAGACACTAATGAACGGATACACTCCAAGGGAACCACAAAAACTTTGTCAGTCAAGAGGACGACACACACATACTGCAAAAAGAATAACGCCAGGAGATAACATAGCTCACTTTCTTATTTTCAAGGGCAGGGTCTTTTCTACTTTTTTTTTTTTTTCCTCCCTCTTAACTTTCTCCTTTTCTTTTTTCTGCCTCATGACCAACTAGTCTTTATAAAAAATAGCCACGAGTGGAGTTTGTTTTCCAAAAATTTTAAAACTGTTACTTTTACTAAATCATTTAATACACTAGCACTCCATTAGACAAATACATATGGTAACACTAACCCTAATGCACATGAAGAATCAAACTACCTCCTGTGTCAGACTTGGGTTTGTATCTTCAGCAGCGCTGCCTACCCTCAGACTGACAAATTACAAGCTAGACCCTAAGAATCATAGAATGTTTTGGGTTGGAAAGGACCCCTAGAGGTCACCCAGCCCAATCCCCCTGCAGGAGCAGGGACACCTTTAACCACATCAGGTTGCTCACAGCCCCATCCAACCTGTCCTTGAATGTTCCCAGGGATGGGGCCTCCACTCCCTCCCTGGGTAACCCCTGCCAGTGTAAGAAATGCTAAGACTGTCTTAAAATCATGAGGAGGGGGTGTATTTTGAGTCTTCCTGATGCCTTCTATTCCTGTCAGCCTTCTGAATCACATTTCCTGCCTTTTCCCCATAGCTGCAAGGGCTAAAAACATAATAGCAGAAAATCAGCTAATTACATGACTTCACAACCACTGCAATAAAATCATGAGCACTGACCAGGATGCTTCATTTCCTGACTTCTGCAAACACTTCAGGCAATTAATCAAGTAACATACTAAAATGCATCCACTTGCCAGGTAGAAACAGTGAGTCATTTTGAAATACACTGGAGAAGGAACAGCATCCCAATAATCTTATCAACACACATACAAAAGCAATTGATTTTACAATGTTCCAGTGGTAGAAACAGAGACTCAGTTTTTGAAAGAGACCTCGCAAGAGAACATACAAATAAACTATTATTATCTCCAAATGTAGCATAAATGCAAAGGATAAAAATACCTGTTGGGAATTATTCAATGGTAGGATGTTCTCCACGCGCTCTCAGCACACGCTGCACGACTTCTGTTTCTTGTCACCTGTGGCAAGATAAAGAAGCCTGACACATCTAACTGAGCTGGAAATGCTATTCAGATGGAGGAACCAAGGTGTCTCTTGGATTCACCTCGCCATTTTCTAGTTCTTGATAGGAACAGGGAGGTATTACAACTCCTTATGAGCCTGATTTTTTGTTTATTTAAGACTTGGTGTTCTACTTCAGTTACACAGCCTTATTACATTCAGCAGTCACAGAAAGATCCATCAGTAACCAGAAATTAGGAAGATAATTACCCACTCGTTTAACTTCAACCCATCACTATTTCTAACTATTATTTATTATGCACTGGAGCAATAAGTCTTCAGGATCGGTAAATCCTCACACCACTTAAATAAAGATGCACTGGCTTAAACCCAATTAAAATTTTAGTATTGCAGAAAAATCAGAGTGGCTCATTCTGAGTGAGCAAAACACAAATGTCCCAAAGGTGTCCCACATAAACGTTCGCCACCTTTGCACACACCTGCCAAACCAGTTATCTGTGTACTTTTGCTCTGGTTTCTGGTGGCTTCGAGGTCACAGCTCATGTAGTAGGAAAGTTTATACAATGATGCTGTAAGAATTCATACAAACCCCCTGAAGTTAGGCCTTATAAAAGGGGAAATTCATGTCAGATTTATTACCCTATGAAATTAATTACATTGTAAATTCTTTCCACTAAAACTGAGCTGCTGCTATCCAGCAATTTACCTTCTTCTCTTACCTACTTTGAATGAATTTGAAACATTACTGTTACTAAGGATGCCTTCGAGATCCCTAGCCATGCAATCAGTTTTGTCTTCCTTACTGTTACTTCCCAGCAAATGCATTTTCATGCCAGAGCACATGTGAGCTGTCACCAAGATATGTGTTGCAACATATTAATATCTGGTCTCTCCGAGGTATTCATATCTGGTCCTTCCACCGACATTTCTACATTTGTGTTTACCATCCAATTGCTTAATGCCATTTTCTATGCCATGTATCTTACACCCTGCGGTTCTATCCCAAATCCTTTAAAAGAATTCTGCAAAAGACTTCAAATGCGTTGACAGCATGGATGCAGGAATCCAGTGACAAGCGTTGCCACAACACACACCATGTCCCTTTCTCTTGCTACCCCATTTTAAGCTGTTTCTAACCAGTGCCTAGGGCACTTCTAAAATCACTAACAAATTTGTCCCATCTCTTCAGAATGACAAAAGAGAAGGGCCTACAGCTCAATATTTAAACCACAGCTCCTCGAGGATTTACCATGATATCCTTTTCATTTATGAAGAGTAAGCACTGGTGAACCCAGATTTTTTTAAATTGCTTTGCAGGAAAAACCCACCACATTTTTAAAATTGAAAACATTGCTTTTACCTTACAATCACCTCAACTTATAGGTTTCTTTGCAAAACTCAGTTTTTGTACCAATGAGAAATCAAGAGCCAGACTTCCAAACAGTGGAAGTTAAACACCTACATGTTTTTTTGAAGAACCTTATTTGGAAGCCATCTCAACATCTAGGTGTCTGAAAAACGTAAAGAGCTGGTTCAAGATGATCTGACACAACCTAAGCAACTCAGACAAAATATTTTGACTTGCTTGATTCAAATAGCTTTTTGAATGTTTATTTACTACCTAAATATATTTTCTCAGCACCTACTTCATTTATACAAAATGACTATTCTTAATGACTAAATCCCTAGACATAAATAATGACATTTCCTCTCATACTAATTGGCCAGACTGCTGTGGTTTCCAAACTATGTGAAAGCCATGTGAATACACACAGGAGAAGGAGAGTGTAAATAACAACACAGAAGGACCACAAGATGTAAGGAAGCAGAACTTTTGAAACAACATATACAGTTCTAGAAATATTCAGAAATAAGATTCAGTGTTCTTATACATAAGCATCCATAAGATAGTACACTTAGATGGCAAAGAAGGGGCTGTATTATTCTTACTGGAAATTCTTGATAGAAGCCACATCAGCAAAATAAACCGGAGGGAAGATCATCACGCAAAGACTTCTGGATTAACTGCCTGCTCCCTTTGCAAATACAGGATCCTGAACCTGCCATTTCGCCTCACTTCTTGGGATAATCTGAAGCTCGCTTAGTAGGTGACACCAGACTCCTATATACTGATACAAGTTCTGGTTCTTAGTCTTAAATTAAGGGTTCTTCGTTCTGATCTCCTTAATGTGAAGAGCGCCTTAATCTCTCATGAAGACTTTTCCTAATATTAAACTAAGTGATGGTATTGTGAATGCTTAGCAGCCTACTCTCCCTAAAGATGAAAATCCAAAGTAAGCCAACTTAATTAAGAATTAATTCCCTTTAAATCACAGCCTGAATTGTTCTTTTCTGCTTCAGTCTCTGATCAATTATTTGTGGCATGAAATGATTTACAAGACACAGGGGCAAATTAATTTAGGTGACAAAAGTGATTCCGTCTCTCCTCAGAGATATTCCATCCTGTTTTTAAAAAAAAAAAAATCATGTATTAATACAAAGTTTTGGCTTGCTTACAAGGCTCTGTGTTATGACTTTGCTATTTCTTCACCTAGACCCACAATGCCATTTTCATTTTATTACAACCACCCCTCTTTTCCTGCTCGAAGGGATAATTGTCAAAACTGTTTTAAAAGAATGCATTAATTCCTTAGGAATTCTCCAAAAGTCTTCTGACTTCAGCTGCTGGCTTCTTTCAAACACTTCACATCAAGACTGTGAATATAAATAAACATCCAATTAATTAACATTGTTACTTCCCTTCAATGGAATAACTCAACCCAAATGTTGATTTTTATTTTTTTTTCCATGGTGGATGAAAGATTGCGCTATTTAAGCAGCTGAATACACAAAAAAGGCTGCACAATTATGCTAGAACATTTGCATTTCTGAACAGTAGTTTTTAAATCTCCTGATATGAGCTTCTGGATCCAGCAGTCAGAGGTCATAACAGCTGCCAATACTTTTTCTTTTTTTTTTTAAAGCTTGTTGCAAACAAGAGGAAAGGCTGGGGAGTACTAAAAAATAAGTCTTTTTGACAAAAAGCAAATAATAAAAACAAGCTAATTTTTTTCATGATCAGCTGCAAGGACTGAGCAAATAGGATTAGTCAGCAAGCTGCTCTTAAAAAAAACCACCTATTCTAATGTATTCTGGATATCAGTATAGTAGGATGGGAGATGGTAGTCTTCATTTCAGACTTACAGAAAAGAAACAGTCCTTTAAGAGGATCTATGGCTTTCCTCTTCAAATATTCTTTTGAATTATATACCATATTGCACAAATCTGATCTATTACAAAGGCAACAGGATTGCTTGAGGAACCATTTCCATCTCTCTTGTTGATGAGGATTATCTGTTTATAAATTACAGGATGAGTAGCTGACATATTTTAACGAGCGCTTCTTGTAAATCCCAAGGAATCCTTTTCAATATACTACTGGATGATGATTTTTAAACGCTCAAGAGAATTTTCATTTCAAATGTATGTATCTTCTAGCAAGTCATAGAAAACAATGACACAAGTAGGATGATGAAGAGAGTTTCAAAGAGCCACAGTTGCAAGAAAGCACGGCTAGAAAAACTAGAAAACATTAGAAATATAATAAAGGCTAGGGCTCTGTATCCATATTTAGGTCATCTCTAAATTTATCAAAATGTTGCCACGTGATTTAGGAATACAATCGTACTGAGCTTAATGGCATAATGCAGCAGGTGAACCACAATTTTGCAGTCTGTGGTCTACAGACTCTTTGATGTCCATGGATTGATTTTGGAGTGCCATGAAAGACTTTGCTTATGGAAACAAACTAGACATTTTTAGGGATCAGGAATGCAAATGAGTTATAAATTACTAAATTGGCCAGTTGCTTAGTTACCTCAGATATTGATGACCTGCATTTTTCCAGAGGTAACATCATGACAGCACTTACACCATAAAGCTGATTTTTAGGCCAACCATTTAGCCAGACATCTACTCTTGAGTTTCCACTGTTGTCCTGAGCCGAGGCCAAAAAGAGCATACAAAGATACTGTTCAGAAAGCATGTTATTACAGAATCCCAGAATGGCAAGGGTTGGAAGGGACCTCGGGAGATCACCCAGTCCCACCCCCCTGCTCAAGCAAGTTCACCTAGAGTAGGTTGCACAGAACATCGTCCAGGCAGGCTTTGAATATCTCCAAAGAAGGAGACTCCACAGCCCCCTTGGGCAGCCTGGGCCAGGGCTCGGGCACCCTCAAAGTGAAGAAGTTCTTCCGCATATTCAACTGGAACCTCTTATGTTTCAGTTTGTGCCCAATGCCCCTTGTCCTGTCACTGGGCACCACTGAGAAGAGTCTGGCTCCATCCTCGTGACATCCACCGTTGAGATATTTGTATGTGTTGATGAGGTCCCCTCATTACCAGAAAGCAAACAGAAAAAATTAATATTAAAGTTTCATATTCTTAAACATGTTTTGTCCTCATCACTGAATTCATTTTCTTCATTTCAGCATGGGCATGTTTGCTCCATTTCCCTCTCCTCTACAAAGACAAAAAAAAAAATATTAACTGTCTAGGATAATTTCATAACACTTGAATAAAAGTGTTCATACCACCACCGCAGCTTCGTGCTGTCTCCACGGCATTTTGTTTAATTCCTGTCATGTGTCAGGGAAGAAAGCGATCATCCACAGAGATCCTGGAAGAATTTCCCTCTGCTGTATAGCACTGAGCGCTGGAGTAGCTAGTTGCATGAAAAGAACCATTATCAGCAAATATTTTAACAAAGAATGATGGAGTTGGTATTTTTCACAGGAGTAATTCTTAGACTTGTCCTATTGTAATCTGATTATGCCCGAGAAATGCCATTAGTCAATGGGACTTCGTGTGTGAATAAGGGTAACTCTCATGAGAAGTTGAAGAATTAATTCCCGAATAGTTAATTTTAATACACAATGTGAGCATTTCAAATGGCCTATTTACACAATTTTGATCTGAATAAAATAGAGAATGTCACCTCAATGCTAATACAACATTCCTGTAAATTATGCACATTTTTAAAGCTAATGAAGCTGTCATTATCTTATTAAAACTTGGCATAGCAGTTATTTTTAAGTTATCACCATGACTTTTGAAATATTTTGCAATTAAATGACTTTAATTCATTTGTATTACTTGTAGGGTGTATGAAAACTATTTTTCTTATCGTGCCTATTAAGATGAATGATGGTATTATGTTTTATTACACATGTTCAATCACATTCAAAAATGTGGCTACCTTCATTTCCTACATCAATGTGGATTGTTTCAATCCTGGTCTCAGTGAAATTGGAAATAAAATTTCAGTTGATTTCACTGGAAGCAGGTCTAAATAATAAATTCATGCTGCTGATAAGGATAAAGAATCATATTTAACACAACATTTTTCAATAATTTACTGGTATATATGGAACAAAATAATCACAAAGAAATGCACTGCTTTTAAGTTTAGATTTAGTTAGGTAAACATAGGTCAGGCTTTAGCCAGTATAAAATTAGATACAGTATCTCTGAAGACCAGTAAAGGCAAGCGAGCTTTCATTACCATTATAGCACCGATAGCACCAACTCTACTCCTTTCTAAGAGAGGAGAGCAAGCTGCACAGCTATCCAGACTTTGTGCTGTCTGGACACAACCTCCAAGACTCCTTCGGGGAGGAACACGAAGTGTCAGCTGCGTCATTTTGCCAGCCCCCTGCCCAAGTGCTTTCTAACAAAATAAGGACCAAAAAACTTGGCACTGTCAGTGGTCAAGACCAAACCCCATGTCTGACCTTGGGAAGATTTGTCAGGAATTCTTTATTCTTAAGGCGCACCTCTGCCACAGCCTTCCCAGGGGCTGTGCTTAGACCTTCCCACTCCGGACCACGCTGAGGCCACTCAGCGGGCACAGAGGTTTCCTGCCTCCAGCAAATCCTCAGGAGCCAGGTCTGGCTTCCCTGCCAGGGTGTCTTCCCAGTGCTCCTAGCAGTGCCAGGACCTGTTCCTTGCCTGGCAGGGTGACTCCTCACAGCCTTCATCCCTCCATACTTGTGCTAGGCACAAGTGTGGGGCAGCCCAGAAAGGGAAAGGGAAAGTGCCCAAGAAATTGGGACCCAACTTCATGTCCCCTCCTCTGTGCCCCAGCCATTCCAGAGCTTCACCTGCCCCAGGCATGCTGCAAAGGACTGTTGGGTGTCTGCAGGGCATTTACCCCTTCCTAAGCCCATCTCTGCCTGGATGCATGGTGCCAAGGGTTGAGCTGTTGTCCTCATTATCAGCAGATGCCCAAGCAACTGCAGGGCCACCTTGCAACATTTTCCAAAACGGGAGCCCCCAGCTACACTGAAGCCTTCTGGCCCTTCCCCAGCAACTCCCACCAGGGCAACGTCGTTCCCTCCTCCAGGCAGGACAAAATAAGTAATGTTTTGTTTCTGACTTTGTGCAGGACAAATGTTACAAATGCCAGGAAGAGAGAGGAGAGCCCTTAGCAGCTATAGCAACTGTACGCAGCAGTTTGCGATGCAGCTTCTCACCCTGCCCCAACAATGACAAGAGGGCACACACTGATGGGGAAACACCAACTCTGTCGTATAGCGGCTGCCCCACGCTGGGGGCTTGGGGGCATTTCCTCCCCCTTCCCCTTTTTTGTACCTTCAGACTTCTTGCTCTCTGTCTGTGTGTGTCCGTGGCTCAGGCAAAGGCAGTTGACTCATTCAAATCATATCGATGTATGTCTTGAGAGTATGGAAAAGCAGTAACTAAAAAGAAAATGAGACAAAGCCTGCTCCTCTTCCTACAAAGTGAAGCTTATAAAGATTTGGGCATGCATTATATATTCACAATTCTATGCCTGTTGCAGAATAGCTAGATAGAAAAAAAAAAGTTAGTTTAATATAAATTAGATTACTGGGGAAAGAGGAAAAGGGAGCAAGCTTCTTTCAGATGATCAGCATCTAAACTATGGCTGCAGATAATACAGATGTTAGGCTCTGCTGTATCAAGACACTAAGTCACATTCCCATCCTATTTACAACAGGGTAAATCAGCAGTAAGTATAAAGTAGAGTTCTACCAGTGTTGTGACTTACAACAAAATTTCTCCCCCTGGGATTTTACATACAAATTGATTTTGCTGGAAACAAATTTGGGAAAATATTGTATTCCTCTCACAGTCAAGTGATGGATTAGACAGCCCTAAAGGATGTTCTGGCTCTGTCATGGTGCCGCTGTGCTGTTTGCTTTCAGATTTAGGCAGCTTCTTAGCAAAGACCTATGAGTGTCATTTGCTGCTTCCAACACCGACAGCTGGAAATGTCCCCTGAATAATGGAGAGCTTTCAGTCACCAGAAACAGTGAAGTAGCGATTCAAGATTAATGTGCAAGTAAGGGAGAAAAAGGCCTGCAATTAATCAGATGCTTCAGTAATTCCTAAACACTTTTTCTTTGATTCTGCTTTCCTCAAGAATATGTAAATGAAACTTTAAAAATACACTTAAGTTGTTGGTTTTTTTTGCTTTGTAATGAAGATAAAAATTCTGCTGCTAAAACAGGATCCAGACTTGTAAGGAAAATTAAAAGGCAGCTTTAAGGTGTGGTGATAGCAGCTGCCTGCTATGTCACCATCTATTTATTGGCACGATAGCTGCCACTCATCAAACTGAAAAAGAAAACAGAGACAAAAAGTTCGTGGATTTCATCACTCATTTTATATCTTGACAAGAACTCATCTAAATCCCTGTCCAGTAACTGCACCTCTAGCAGGACTACATAGAGTCCAACGGGAATAATAATAGATTAGAAAACTGGTAGAAGTACTTTGCAGGCTTCATTAAGCTTAAACATGATACAAGCTAGCGTACTGCAAAGACAAGATATTCTTTCAAAGAAGAGCCTGAAGAATTGGAAACTGTCTACTAGACAGTAGAAACACTTAACTGAAAACATTGCCTTGCAAAATTAAGTGGAACAAGCTAAACTGATGCAAGCCAGTCCAAACATTCACATGCATGTCACAGTAAAAATGGGGTTGGTTGTCCGAGTAACCACTGGCAAAGTGACATAACTATAAGAAAAACCCCGAGACAAAACCCATGAAGTGACAACTGCCGATTGCTTATTTGCCTTTGAAGATTTCAATACGACCTGCTGCAACATCTAACAAACTGTATGTTTTTCTGTTATTGCCCCTGGAGCAGCAACGACTCCCCAAACTCAGTCTTGATAAGAAATGCTTATCTGAAATAACTGTTATCGTGGCTCCCAATTAAATTAAGTTTTGGTGTGGGAGGCCATTTCAGTCAGCAATGAGTCAACACAAAATGAATCACCCTAAAGATTACAAAACAAAGTATTTGATTCTCTGGCAGGTTTATTTAGCTATCCTGTTGTGGTTTAACCCCAGCCGGGAAAGAAGCCCCACCCAGCCGCTCGCTCACTCTCCCCTCATGGACGGGGACAAAATTGGAAGAGTGAAAGTGAGAAAACTCATGGGTTGAGATAAAAACAGTTTAATAGGGAAAGCAAAAGCCATGGACACAAGCAAAGCCAACCAAGGAATTCAGTCCCTGCTCAGCCATCCCCAGGACAGCAGGGCTCCATCACACGTAACAGTGACTTGCAGCCACTCGCTGGTGGGATGGTGTGAGAGACAGAACAGGCTGCGACTCTGCATAAAACATCCCAGTGTTATCAACACTGTTCTCACCATAAATCCAAAACACAGCCCCATGCTTGCAAGCATGAAGAAGCACCGCGCTGTGGGTTCAGCTTTCTATATGTTTTATTCATTTCATGCTTAATCTAAAGAACATCTCTTAATTGACCTTGGGGAAAGAACTGACCCCATAACCCTTCTGTCCCATGTAGTGCACTGTGCCAGTTATACTGCTATTCTTCCTCTGGCTCAGGAAGTCCTTAATGATCTGAATGGCACAGATTCAAAGGGTGAAGTAGGGATTTTTTTTTACAGTCCAAGCTAATCTGTAGTAATACAGCCAGGGCACCCTTCTGGCGTGATGTTAGTTCTGGAAACTTGCATTGGGAAAGGACAGAAACATTGGACTCCCCAGACCATGTGAGCTATGACGAAGCTATGACGAAGCTATGACGAAGCTATGACGAAGCTATGACGAAGCTATGACGAAGCTATGACGAAGCTATGACGAAGCTATGACGAAGCTATGGAAGAATAAAATGAAGGGCCTTTCTATCCCCCTTGCTTTGTTTCTGAGTAAAATAAAACAGTGCTTCGTAGAGAATGTACCAGTTTAGATGGCAGAAGACCACACGAATCCTACGCTAAAAGTTCATCCAAGTCCCACCGTACATTAGTCTCTCTGTGTCTTGGCTTCTCCTTTATAAAGGGGTTTTTAACGCTTTCCTGCCTCCGATTTGTTGCCCATGTAAAAGCATTGAAGTCTGTAAGGAACTTGCATAGTGTCTTAATGGAGTCATGCCAGCCCTACTGATTACTGTGGGGCTGGTCCTGCAGTAGCTGCTGGGGTTAGCTCAATTCACGTGGCTTCCCCTAACTCAACAGTGATCTGGGGGAACTTATACCTACAAGGGGTTCTTACACATGCTCTACCTTTTTCTGGATAGAGTGCAATCTCATGTATACACCTCTAATTGATTTTTCTCTGACAGGACACAAATGAAATTAATGGACTCAAGTAATTTCCCGCCTTACTATATTGGACTGTCCTACATAATTACTCTGAATAACCTTTATTTTAAATGCTCCAGGTAATTTATGAAAAGTCCTCCTATATATCCTTAAAGGTATTTGAGGTGCTGCTGAGAGGGGCTTCACTTCTTAAATGATGGGACTATAAATCATTTTTTTTTCTGTCTTCTCAGAGGATTCTTCTCACTACATTAAAACAGACATAAATCTACAATGCTGACTCATCTCTATGGCTTCTATTAATTCAGATTTTATATGCATGCATGAACAGTCATATATTACAATAAAGTCTTCAGCAGTAAATACCATCCATGTCAGAATCTTATTAAAAATAAAATAAAAAAAAATAATCAGAACTGGGCTTATATCTGTGATTGGGAGAAAAATGTTAATTTGTCAGGTTAATATCCATTTAGTCAGGAGCCTTAAACTAGTTTTATTACTAGTGTTCTATGGGGTCATACACACATCTAGACATTGTTGGATAGAGTACTGTAGAATGTTCACTTAACAAATGAGTTAACCTATGCTAGAACCTGGAAATACGGATCAACCTAATTACATATACAATGGTTTGTCTCTTAGTGGCTTGTGCTCATACATCAAATCTCACCTTCTAACTCATCAGTGCTTTTGGAAAGACTCCAACCAGCTTCCACTTACCAGAGAAAGCAGCCCGTAGTAAGCCAGTTGACAGCATAGATAATGCTTTGCCACTAACAGCACATCATAATCTGCAGGGCTGGGGAGGGGGGAAGGTGCTAATTTTCCCATCAGAAACACAATGATAGACTCTCGGTCTGAAATACCTCTGTCTGTCATCCTAAAAGGCAAAACCAAAAACACCATAGCAAATTATTAAATAAAGTATGAAGACTGAAACATTTATTCAGGCAGATGCTAGCTATTTTCCACAATGCTAGGCATTTTTCTTACCCGTTGTTCAATGGTTTTAATAGATGCTATTAGCTGAATCGGACTTTCGTACTACTCTGGATTTGTCATTTCATTGAAAGAAAGAGTTGAACCTTGGGAGTCTGATTGCATTTCCTGAATAGAAAGGCAAGTTGTGATCTGAACTGAATCTATGTTAAATCCTGATCCTCAAAATAAAGAAGAAATTTATACAATATTGGTGAAGGCAGGTTTTCATGAAAATATTTTTGTAACAAATTCTTTATTACATTCAAGCTTTCTGCAATTTGTAGATCTGATTTTCGGTAAATTAAACCTCTAGCACTTACTTCGAAATATACCTGAACTCGGTTTTAAAAGTCTTTCTTCCCCTCAGTTTGCCCTGATACTTATGATATGCTTCCATCTTCCATTCTTCCAACTAATCAATAAGTCCAGCTCCCAAAGCATTTATCATTTGAGTCTATCATTCAAGACTACTCAAGTTCAGACTTCTGCAGCTAATGTTAACAAGCTTCCACTTTACTTTTAAACCATAAAAAGGTGACTATTTTTTCGTGGGTGTCCTGGTTTCAGCTGGGATAGCGTTAATTTTCTTCCTAGTACCTGATATAGTGCTGAGTTTTGGATTTAGGATGAGAAGAATGTGGATAACTCACTGATGTTTTAGTTATTGCTAAGTAGCGCTTAGACTAACCAAGGACTTTGTTGGTTTTCCATACTCTGCTGGATGCACAAGGAGCTGGAAGGGGACATGGCTGGGGGGGCTGCGTTGCTGGCTGGGGTTAAACCATGACATGGAGTAGCATGTTTGATCCGACAGCCAGAACTGACCAGTTACTCAAATATCCTGAGTTACTGTCAGGCTTATTTCACTTACTTTCCACTCTGAAGGCATGTTTTGGGAGTAGGGTTAATGCTTTAATCTTTCCTGTATTAATTTCAAGATACATTCTGTCACAGAAAATTTCATTTGTCTCATTTCTACTGATATTTCTGAATTCTGCTTTCAGAAAGGTGTCTACAAAAGCTATAAAACTGTAAATGCAAATTCACTTCAACATGTGACAACACCTAATTTACCAGTGGGGAGTGGAAATCATCTTATTTTGAAATAGTGTTTATATTTTCCTTAATTCTACTATATTATAAATGATTACATATACTAGGTACATGACAAAACAGATTTATAGAAACATGAAAAATAAACAATAAGTGACATATTTAAGGACTGACAACAAACATTCCCTTTCCTCCCAGCACATTCCCCATTTGTAGAAGAAACACCAGCCAGACATAGATATATCTTAATATATATCTTAAATACACATGGAAGGTTGTGGATTGTGAAGTTCTGCTTCTAGCCAAATTTTCAGTCTTCTCAACAATATTCAGCTGGATCACATCAAAAAAACATTAGAAAGTGATGAAAAGGTTACCTGGGTTGGCTCCTGAAAGGGAGGGGTGGGGGGTGAGGGGGTAAGAAAAAAAAACATATTACACACAGAATATTTACTGTTATTTTTCACCTCCCCCTATGGAGCATGGTCCTACTGAATTGTTTCATAGCACATGCATTTCATCAGGACCAGCCTAGCAATAACTGGGACAGTTGCTGAAATTCTGCTTTAAAAATGAGAGTAAAAATGGAAACACTAGCAAATAATATTGGAAAAATGAATATTCTTTGCTTTTAAAAAGGATCAATAGAACATTATAAATACATAATAATTATTTTCAATGGATCAGAAGTGTTATGCTAGTATCCAGGAAAAATACAGGGTAACATTTCCAAAGAACATATATAATAATTCCTTTTGCATTTTTGAATAACCTAAACATAGATAAGGATGCCAGTATTCATAAAGAGATGGAGAAGGCTAGAGAGAGGAAGGCAGATACACAATACACACATACACATACTACTATATTGGGTAGAATAAGAGGAAAAACTGACAAAAGTTTTATTTGTCTTCCTCTACTCTGGATGAGTACATTAAAAACACCACTGATTTTTACAGGCAATTCAGAATAATTTTGAAACTCCCAAGCTATTTCTGCAAGTATCTCAAGGTTGAAGAATTACTCATTGTTTGGAAATTTCTAAATTATCTAGATAATGGGCTTATGAAATGATACACTGTCAGATATTTAATAGATGCATTTGCAGTGAATCAGCCGTGATTCAATGCAAATATATGTGAAGTTATTCACTGAATATAAGGCAACAGGGCAAAAAATGAAGAACTATTCAAAAATTGGAAAACATGCAAATCAGAAACAAAAGCAGATATGGAAAGTGATTTTGCCTCTTGCATTGTGAAATCTTCCAAGAAATCATAAGCTGACTATCAGTCAGCAAATTACTGATAACAAACCTGACCTGACTGAAAACCTAGGGACAGGTTGCCATGGCCAACGCCACAGGGATGCAGAAAAGAGGCAGAAGCAAAAGCAGCATAAAGAGGGAGTTTTTACTGTCCTAGAAAAATCAGTCACAACAGGAGGGGTAGCACCCTGCAGAAAGCAATCTGCGATATATTGAAGACACACCTGTGGTTTATCACCCCTGTTTCAAAGGCCTTTTTTTGATCTCCATCTGATGTATGTATCTCAGGGAAGCATTCATTTAGCTGTTGCCTTTACAACAGGAGGGATTGATGCAGCTGTCACGACGCCTTCTGAGGAGCAGATGCTGTTCAGCAGCAGCTCCGTACAAAAAAAAAGATTCTCGGGAGTTTTGGAAGTGTTTGGGGCACGACCGGCTGGAAGGGTTACCTTTTCCTGTGGCTAGATTTCCATGTAGGAAAACCAGAGGAGATAACTCACTTAAGAATAGCTATTGCCTGGAGAGTCTGCCTTGGAGGTATACTCAGCAAAGCAGAAGCTGTGAGTATAAATTAGCTCCTGGGTCTCTGTGAGCACTCAGCCTCTGTGTTCACAACCCATTTATCCCTTCATCGAGGACAATTTTAGGAAGTTTGTGTGACAAAAGCCTGCAAGGGGACTCCTGTCTTCTTTCATTTCTCCATTCCATCTTCCAGCCCTGCTAGATTTTCCCCATCTAATGTAACAGGGGAAAAAAGGGTAATATGTTGCCTGGACCATTTTTCAGTTTCTCTGTTATACTATTCAAGAATCTTTGCATTTCTGAATGGAGAAAAGTCATCAGCAGACTATGCAAGCTTTGTATCCTCCTCTTTTCATCTGCATCTGCAAACACTTCACTTGTCAGGTTAGGCTCTAAGCAGCTTGTGCCCTAGCAGCTTTCTCACCAAGGCTGCTATGCTGTTGCCAGAGCTCACGACGCTGGAGCCGGACACAGCCCCAAAGACACCGAAGTGTCAGCTCTCAGCCCGTTCTGTCTTCTGCTCTCATGCAGACTCACCTCGTTTGAGCTATCGGAGCAAAGAATTAATTTGGGCAGAGACTCAAGGCACGCACAAGGCAGAAGACATTATGGAGCAGCTTTGTCTGTTGCTTTATTTAACTGCAGACAGGCATTCAAGAACTGGCACGGTACTGTCATTTTCAGAGAAGTCTCTTCAGCATTTATTGCCCTTTGATTCAATTCTTTTTATTTTCGTTCCCTTGAAGCTTGACTTGAAACAAATGGCTTTCTCCCACACACACACCCTGAAAAGTTAGTTCTCAGCCCCTCTCAAAACCTGCCTTCTGTTGTCTGAGAAAAGGCCAGCATGATATATAACCTACCTGGTCAGGCTTCCTGACGTGAAGAGGGTCTCCTTGGAGTAGACAGGGAAGGGCCTCTGAACTTCTTTACGTTGGGCTGAACTTTAGGCTGGGCAGGATGAACTGACCAAAGCGTAAATCAAGAGCAGCCTCCAAGTTGCTCGTAATCTCGGGCAGCTATGGAAAACATCCACAGAGCAATCTGAATTTTCATAAAGAAATAAATAGAACACAAAATGAAAAAAGAAACCAACACACCGAAATTAGCTAACGGTCTCGGGACTTAACAGGCGATTAATCCTGGCATTGATTTTGATGTAGTGACAGCATCAGGTTATAGATTACTATTTAACATTTCTTAGTTTTGAAGTGTTTGCACTGTTTTCCCCCAAGATCTGATTTCACAAGCTGAAACCGGCTCACTCATTTCCCACTTCATAAGTTAAGTCAGGCAGCCCACGTTGTCAGTAGGAAATGCTCTGAGGACTCGCTCCTGTTCTCCTGCATAGAAAGAAACTACAACCGTCGTTTCATTGTGCCTTTCAAAGGCCTTTAACTACACCACTGAAGATTAATAGGGTTGCACAGGTGTCACTGATGCCATAAGCTGAAGACAACCACATAGAGATGTGGTGGAGGCATAATAAAGCCTGCAGAGACTCTATTACCAGCAACGAGACATGGAACGGAAAGAACCCAGGTTGACTGTCAAGAGCCAGGGGTGAACGTGCTGAGCAGGCTGCCAAAAAAAAAAAAAAACCAAAAAAAAAAATAAAGTAAGAAAGAAACCCATATTTGTACTTGTAAGCTAAGCTAGTTTGACGTGGAAGGCAGTGAGCTATATCAAACAAGGAACCCTCCTGGGTCCCCTTCCCCTCTGCCTCCTCCAGGAGAGCGCTGCACTTCTGGCTTGCCTAAGACCGTAAATTTCTAAATGAGACTGCACAGCTCGTTTGAAACCAGAGGCTACGTCTGGGATGGTGTTCTGCGTATTCAATACAGTCTAATGCTCAATCCTTTTGACTGGAGGATTGCACTTCGTAAGCCTCAATAGCAAGCTTGGATGTGTTGTGTATATATAGTTCACAGGTTGCCATGGGTTTTTTTTCATGCAATAATTAAATAAAAATATTATCAAATATTTTTGAATGATTAAAGTTTTGCAACTAATGAGTCTGGCTCACATGCCCTTGGCAAAGCCAAATTTTGAATCACTGAATATTAACCGCTTTTCCATAATTCTTCATTTATTTACTGTCCAATTCTGCAGAGCAGGAGCAGTTTCAGACAACCTATTGTAACCACTTTACTTCCTTGCCTTTCATTTTCTCCAGAAATCAAATACAGAAGTGTATCTTTAATGTTTATTATGGAAGAAATTTAACTTATTCAGCTATAAAAATATTTTGAGCCCTGCTGTTATATGTATAATGGTATAATAGATAATCCAAATTCAGGCAGTAAATGTGATGCCATAAAACATAAAAATACATATTTTATTGTGAGAAACATGCGTACTCTTCAGATGTAACTTTGATTTAATATCTCTCTTGGCACTGTATGTTACTGAGTTGGATTTTCATACAGTTACCAATAGCTGTGATATCTGAATACCTAAAACTACTGACACTTTCTCCGTGTAACAGTGCATGCAAGAACACACTGGCTTTTGTTTATTAATTTAGGTAGATACAGATAGATTCAGCAAGTGTAATAACACTACGAACAGCAGCAGTGTGGCTCCAAAAGGAATCTTAATGTCCCTGGACAGGGGTGTCAATTTAAGATGGCTACAACATGACTGCTATTTTACAGTAATGCTGGAACCTCCTCTTATGTCACTGTAATGCCACGGTGAATTTGTTCTCGTTACTTACACGAAAACAATTGCAATACGGCAATAATGAACATTCACTTGCATAAATACAGACAGTAATTTTACCCACACAGGCTGACACAGTAGGTCTAAACAAGCTATGCTCATATGCCTATACTCTGACACCAGTTCTTGAGGACATGTTCTCCTTCCACCTCCCTAAGCCAGATGGTCTGAGGAAATACCATTCCCTTTTCAAGGATGAGGTCAAAATAATAAAGCAAGAGGATTTGCTCCATCAAGGGATGTGGATATCACAGCTCTGTTAAGCATCCTTCCACCAAACAGAATGTGAACAACTGAATCAGCCCGGTGGTTCCCTGTACAGCACAAGAGAGAAATTAGCAATGCCCTCAGAAGGTCCCTGTTGTTAGGCTCTGCAGTGACCAACACGGAGCTATCGTCTTTAACTGTGAACCTTGACTGTGCTTGAACACAGTACTGATGGACCCGGTATGCTGAGCGCCAAAATATTTCTGGGCAGGCCCCAAAACAGGCTTTCAGAACTCATGAAACTTTTATTCCATAGTCTGTAGCAGCAAAGAGATTTTGAGAGGTCTGGAATTAAACACTACTGAGTATTTTGACAGATCTCACTACAATCTTTTTCAATTACCTTTCTCTCGTGGATCTTGCCTGAATTCTTACAGCTTTCTGTCTTGTAGCATCTCATCCTCAGGTTCCCCATCTGTAAAATGAAAGGCATTGTCAGTTGATGGTGCTGTTGCTGCCTTAAAAAGGGCTGTACGTTAGCTACGTGTGCATGCCAAGCAAGAATGTGATGAACCTAGACAAAACTCATCGGTGTGCTGAACAGAGGCAAAATTCTGCTCACCTGAAGAGGTAAAATCAGAAACCCCTCAGGCTAGAAGCTTCAGATGGACTTAAAACTAATCTAAAGGAATATTTAGCAATTGTTTGAGTGAAGTCCAGAAGGTTTGGATCTGAACACCATTCCAAATGCATTTGTGAGGTTAAGCGCAGGTGTTCGATATTGTCTACAGTTCTGAACAGTTTACATGTTGCCAAGCCAATAATTTCTCAGAGCAGGCTGACACAGTGGACCATCCCACGGAGAATCTGCCCCTCCTGCCAGGGTTGCACAAAGCCCCCTGCTTTGCTTTTCCTTTCCAGCCTCAGCCAGCGAGTGGCCAACAGCACTAGGGACCACAGACGCTCTTGTTTCTTTTCCATCCCCTGCAGGGACAAGCTCGGAGGAACGCTACTCTGTTCAGATAAGCAGAAGTAAGATGTTTCCCTCCTCCTGCTTCCCACTTTCATACTAGGGAGATGCTAGCTGGCCCAGGAGGCTGGAGGCCCCTCCAGCACAGCCAGAGGGACGGGCTGCCTGTCTTCGAACCTACTTACAAGCAACCTGCCTTCCTTCACACTGCCTCTTCTGTTTATTTTTTAAAACACTGCCCCTTGGTTAGTTTTAAAAGGATACCCCACGTTTATATAAGAACAAGGATCTGACATCAAACAATTTAGTCTGCAGCGACAGAGTTAGTACATTAAAACATCAGTGGAGTATCACTCTAGCAGTATTCGAATTTCAAAAATAGAATTGCGGAATAACCTGGTATCTGATTCCTAAAGGAGTTAACAGACACATCTCTGATAAAAATTGTATCTCTATTAGTTATTAAAATTTTGACCAGCTCAAGAAGTATCTTCAATACATTCACACTTACTCTAGTTCAGCTGATTTAACTTTTAGTACAGAAGATGAGTAATAAGGATTTAAACTGTATGATTTTCAAACTGGAAAAATAATTAACTTAGTTGTTACCTGACTAATCTTCACTTTAACTATATAACAGTATTGCAATATTTGATTTATTACTATAGCAATCAGTACTTTGTACTGAAATAAAAGGAAAGTGTGGACAACCAATATGAATTTCTTTGTATTTTCTTTTCACTCTTTCAGTAGATTAACAGAACTGTATAAATTGATACAGTTCATACTTCGAGTTATTTTTAAGTCTGGGGGAAGGGAGGTGCCTATTTATAATGTAAAAGCGGGGGGGTGGGGAACCTTGCAGAAATTAGGATCTCTTCACAGAACCTGACCTGACTTGTACAGCTGCTGAAATTAGGCCTTTATAGACTAAGAACATTGTGATCATAAGATGAACTTTTGAGAAGATACCAAAATTCAAGCATGTAGATCAAAAAGAATGAATCACAGATTTCTTTCAGAATGAAATTCCTTGGCCTGCTGTATTTTAATGCAATCTGGTAATGTACATATGGGGCAGGGAGATAATGGATGACACCTACGGTAATCACTGAAAAACCTCACTGAAATAAGTCTAGCTTAACATTAGAGCAGCGCATTTCTAATTTAATATTACTTTCTTACTACCTTTGACTAAATACTACAGACTAATTTAGACATCCTCCAATATTTGCTCATAATATGAACAATAGCCTATACACATTGGAGAAACTGAATCAGTTTAAGATATTTTTGATTAAAACCACAATTGTTAACCTAGCATTTCTCATGGCTGCAAAGCAGATGTTTTAAATAAGGTAAATTAAGTATGACAATAAACATTTTGGCAATGGGAACTTAGCAAATACTGCTGGTAGGCAGGACTGTGCATACGTTTTCAAGCTAAGCAACCATCAATGCGCTGCCAAATGCTGTATCATATGAAGTGAAGGAGCCCCATGGCCCATCGTGTCTCTGTGATGAATGTATGTATGCACAGAAACTGAGAAGAGCCAACAACCCCAGAGTAGCATGCATTCAACAGTAAAGCCCAATTCTACTCTAAATGGAATGCTTTTTTATTTAACTGAGCTACTACCTGTGTAAATTCAGAGACATGGCTGATTTCGCCAGTAACTAAAATAAATGGTTATTCATTTTAAGTCCTGCTAGCACTGCAAAGCTAATAAGAGTCCTAGAAAAGTGAGCTGGTTTCAATTTTGGCTTACCAGCATTGGCATAAACTGAGCTCTCACTACAAAATCTTCTTGACTGATGAGGCAGAAACCAGAAAAGGCGCAGCTTTGGCTTTCAGGCTTTCGAAGTTTCCAAAGATGTACTAACATATTTTCTTCTCTTTTCTTTTGTTTCTGACAATTAAACATATTTAATACAAAGTCACACTGAGCAACATACACGCAAGCACATACCCTTTTTATAGCATATAAAGGCATAATTGCAGTTTGAGATGAAGCACTGAAACAAAAATAGCAAGCAACTCCAGAATTAAGACTACTCTCACTGCTGATAGAGTCCCTTCTCATAGTCCATGTATTTCAGCAAGTGCTCTTCACTCCCTGATTACTGATGGCATTTCTGACATGACATGAACTACCAAAGCTTGGTTTTATAATTCTGCGCTCTCTCTGCTAACTCTGGTAGCATTTTTAGGATTTAACTGACCAAAAAATTGCTAGGATCCATACCTTCTGTATGTTACTGAAAATGCAAAAAAAATAGGTTCCACTGAAAATAGTGGTCATGGAGAAACTAGAATTAAAGAGATACGAGGCAAGATAGGGAAATTCTGCCTCCACTCAACTCGGACGCATAATTTTTATCAACTTTACGAAGCCAGGATTTGATCCCTTTTCTTAATGCCTCTCTAGCAATTTCTTAGCTGGTTTAGGAGTGTGGAAACCCAACATTTCCTGCACATTTCACAGCTAGCACTTCTAGCACTTGGCATTCTTTGAATATTAGATATTATCTTACATTCTTCCAGTCTGAAGAGTTGAACAAAACATCACAGCGCTCCTTTATTTGTTAATTCCTCTGAGGCGTGTTAGCTTGCTGATATTGCATTGCACTGGGTTTATGCAACAGGTTAAGGAGATGCTTTCAGCCTGGAAAAAAAAAAAAAAAAAGAATTTTCAAGTCAGTGATAAGCGGAAGAACTCTGAGAAATTTGATCTTGAATGCTAAATATTACACATTAAATCAGGAAAAGGCATATTGACAGTCATTGTTCATGTACAATACATATGAAGCCATACAGTGTTCCTAAGAGTCACCTGTTGAACAGAAGTGGCAGGTAAGAGATGTCCTACCTAGCATGCTGCACTCAACAGCAGAGGATAATTCAATGGTGAGAAAATCAAAGCTAGATAACAACTTCCCATATGAGGCTAAACAAAATAATACAATAGCTCTAGCAGCCTGAGCTTTCCAAGTCAGTGAACAAGAATATTTCAGACTGCATGAGAAGTGCTAAGGTTAAGTTACTGAGCAACGCACACACAATCTGCTCTGTCTTCTCCATTACAATAGCAGGGCCTTGCTCCTGCAGAGCCCTCCTCTTTGCATACTGGCTTATCCGTGGATGGGGAGGTTAGTGAGTGGCTAGTAGCTTCTATTACTGTGCGATTCAAGGCAAAGCATCAGAAGAGAAGACTTTCTTTGACTTGGGTAGACATACGGTAGACAGCAGATCTAAGCAGCACGTGTCGGTGTGTTCACAGTGGCAGGATCCTGCTGGCTTACCTAAGTCAGAGCTCCCAGGGTGCTGCAGAATTTCTGCTCATGTCGAGACAGGCTGTGCTCACATCTACTTTCTTCTGGGTAGGCTTATGAAGCATCACAGCAACTCTTCCGACTTCTTGTCCTGTACCAAGCAGTAGAGCAAGTGTCCTCATCACTGTTGGCATAACTTTTCCCTCCATTAAGCTTACAAACCTGTGCCAGATAGCCTTGAAATTACTTTTTGGTTTAGTTTTGAGTTTTATTTTGGGTTCCCTGCAAGAACATCCCCCAGGGAACATTTCCTAACGTAAATACAACTGCCTTGCCATAATAATTGCGCAGCTAGCGGTTAAAGGATGTAAAACTGAGTGATGTGAAACTGACTGCAATGACAGAGTTGAAGATAAATCTAATAGATACTTTCTGCAGTTTGAGGCAAAGAATATAAACATTTTAATATAAAGTTGTTTAAAATACATATTCCACGCCACTTTACCTCAAGCTACAGCAGTGGTTTGATAAATTTCCTATTTCTAATTGGCACATGGCAAAAGATCTCCTACACCTCTGTGTTAAGTCCTGTACAATGAACAGGATTTTACTCCACATATCCTGCAACATTTTTGCGTTGGAAAACCTGGACTTATAAAATCAGTATCTTCAAAATTTCTGAGGTACCAGACCATAACATGTGGCATATTTGAAGTCCTAGAATTTGCAGCTTTAAAATTTCTCTGAATGGAATAATTAGATACCATCTTGTACGCCTGCTACAATGTTTTGTACATTAATTACTTATAAACCACTGTGAGATTCAAACAAGAATTTGTCAGAGAAAGAAAGGCAGTAACTCTTATGAGTAATTCAGGCATGTCAGAAATACAAATTGTTGCCTTACTTTTTTCTTTTTATGATTTGTGACAAAAGAATGGATTACATACGCACTGTTTTCTACTTTGGTTATGATTTTTGTCACTCAAATGAAGACAGAGCAAGAAAGAATGAAAATCAATTCTTATTGTTCAATGTAAACTATTTGCATGATAGTCTTAAAAAGGAAATTAATAGAAATTGCAATTCTAATAATGAGAATTGGAACTTTAATGGAAAAATCAAATAAAATTAACTAATGTATATGGAGTCCTGGCACAATTATTTAATTTACCATGATGCAACATCTGAGAACAATAGCAACTAAAATATGATGACCTTGAAGTTCTCAAAATAACAACTAGGATTTCTACCTTTCTTCTCCATTTTTACAGTCACTGTCATTACAATTAATTTACTTGGTGCCATTTTCCAGTCTAGCTATAGTTCTTGTCTGTTCTAGTTATAATTCTTGTCACAGAAATGAAGAATTTGAAACCTTTTACAGATCATTTTTAACATTCTGCATTTGGTTTCATTGGTAATTCCACCTCCACATTCATCTACAGGCAGAGTCTCATGAATACATATGTAAAGGTTCACTGAGCCAACCAAATGAAATATGGAATATCAACAAGATGAAACTTCTTTTTCTTTGCTGAATGGCATGTTACTACATATCACTAGTAGACACACCAATTCTTATAAATCATGCTGTGACATGCATAAGAAAGAAGATGGAAAACAGTAGAAAACTAAGAAAAAAAAAATCATGGGTGTGCTTTTAAAGTAATGTTAGAGTCGTTCTTAGACGCCTACGAGTGCGATTAGGCCATCACATGTATGTCTAGCTCACTAACCATGCAAGAGATTCTCTCGATGCACTGTATTTTAGCAGTAGAATGATGTACTCCAGATAATTTTGCTTGCCAGCATGACACAGGCTCTTAAGCCCACAAATTCTAGAGATAATCGTGATCTTCACATATTGCTGTGTATACCTCAAGTTTCAGGTTTGAGCCTCACAATGAGCACGGTTACCCGGCAGCACTAAGGAAACCCTGAAGAACATTCCTCTGTGACTTACAGATCATCTGCCAAAATCTCAGCCATGCTACCAGGCAGTTGTTACAAAATCAGGTCTGGCATTCTTACAGCATTTGGGAAGCCTCACATCTGAAAGCGACAGGTATCAGCATCATCATTTGCTTGTTATGTTTGTCGACAACATATTTGAGAAATTTAGATCCTTGAGGAAAATCAGTAACATTATCAATAAATTAAGGACTTGTCTACCCTATAGAATGCAGAGATCCTAGCTACTGTTTCCATTCTGTTATCTACCCAAGTGGTACAACACAGAGCAGAAAGAATACATCATGTTTCTCACATTAGACTGGAAGGCATTTATTATCTTAGGCATAGGGATATACTGCTGTGAAAATATAATTTCCAGCTCTAGAAGGAATGCAGATGATAATGGATCAAAACTATGCTCCCCTCCACCACCACCTCCCCATTTCATTGTATGGTATGGCCTTACTCAGAATTCCATCATAAAAGGATAATTCCATGAATTCTGCCATACAAAGGTCAGCAAACTCAACATATTAGTCACAGAGACCGTTAAGATTTCTTGAAGTGACTTTTCCTTCAAGCATTATACAGTTTCAAAAATACATGGAGGAAGGAAGTGCTCAAGAGCACGAGGATTTTGCAGGCTTTATTCGGTGCAAAAGCCAGGCAGCCCTGGCAGAGACCCCCAAAGCAGGACTGGACTGCTCCTCCTTGTGCCACCCTGCAGCCTTGCTCCTGCTCTCAGCACTTTGCATGAGCACTCGCGGTGGGGCAGTCACAACCCAGCAGGGAGGAGGGAGCACCCTGTGCACCCGCACCACTTCCCAAAGCTTCAAAAGGGGTGCCAACATAACAGGAGCTAGCAGAAGGCTCACGGTCTTTTTGCATTGCCAGTAAATTTGCACTAGCACTATATCCTTCAGCAAACTTCTCCTGGCAAAGAAGTCTCTTGCAAGACAGGGGTGTACTGTGCCCCTTTCCTTCTCGTGATACGTAAGGTCTAATCCTCATGAAATACAGAATTAACAATAGACTGCAATGAAGTATCACAAGCAATTCCCTCCAACACACAGTCATTAGGTCTGAAACACAAAGCAAACATAAGCACTAAAACATTGGGAAATGCAAAATGTAGGCAGACCACGCCATGGGTATCTGCTCTAAATACAAATTTAACCGCCTGAGGACAAGCTCTCTTAAGAGGACTTCTGCTTGGCTCTCCACACGGAGTGGTCAGCGCTCAGATAAATGGGCAGCCAGGCAGCATTTAGTTTGCTTGTTTAATGTGTGGCCTCAGGCTTGCTTTACTAAGCACTGTTCTGCTCTGAATACAGATTCTAAATGTCAGAGTGATTCATGTACATTTATTCATTTAAACAAACAAGGAATTGCATATTGACACCTGGGAAAAACCCCACACAAGTGTGTCTCAATTTTAACTCATGATTTTTAAAATAGGAGTCTCCACTGAGAACACAGTTGCTTAGAGAGATTTTTCTCCTATTTTAATAGAACAAAGGAGTTGCCTATGCCTTTTGCCTGTAAGAGAGGGACTTTTTTAACCTTGGTTATTTCTTGCTTCATTGGTAACTCCAGTATAAGGGGTCTATGCAACTGCATAATAATTGCCAATATGCATGTGCATCCTAAGCCCCACACAATTCTGCTATTCGAGAATTTCTAAGACTCATTTTAGCATTTTCCCACCATCCCTCTTTACAGAAGTGCAAAATGAAATGACACAGAGCATGTAAGAATTCAATCAAACAAAAACGGTGTAATTTGCATCACAAACTAGATTTAATAGATGTTTGTGAATGTTTCCATATTTTTATTTTTCTACTTAAAATGCTCTTGGTTTTATGTCCAATTTGAGAGATAGCTTCAGTGCTATCAATGAATCAGAGAAGCATTTGCAATATCTCTGCTGCATTATGAACTTTTATTTTATATGTATGCAGATCCATCCATCCCGTCATCTACACAACTGATGTAGCAATGTTTGTCATTTTTCATTCTATCAGAGGTTCATGACTTATTCAAAGCTATTTTACAAAAATATTTTCTACTTCTACTCCTACTAGACTGATAACTGAAGTAGGTAAAGAAAACAATATTAATTTAACTTCTTTTCTGACAGAAATCACATATATATTGTTGGACTACTACTTAGGAAAAACAGATTTACCGATACATGAGATTCATATGTTATTCTATTTTTCTTCCTAGCAAGGATAGAACAGAGATTCATAGGCTGGGAAATTTACCTTTCTTTTCCATTCCTACCTATTATCTTTGTAGTTTAAACAACAGTGTAGTGTTTTAAAAAATACAGCAGAGTACCTGTGATATACAGTATTGCATCTGGACACCCCCCATTTTCAAGAAGTGCCATCTACATGACTGAATTTGGAGGATCTATTTTGGGGAGAAGCCAGAATATTTCCAACACTACTGGTTTTAAACTTGGTTATTTTTCTCTTCCGTTGTTTATAAAAGCATGTGGATTTATGAGAAGAAAAAGCTGTTCTGAATGCGATGTGATTATAATCAACAGGATGGTCTATGGCGACTTGGACTTTCAGATGTTTGGATTGAATGTCAGCTGTGTCTCAGCGCAACAGCTGATTATCACAAAAATAATTCTACCTTCATCTGAAGTCTACCAGACCAGAAAATTCAAAATGTTTTTAAAAGCTAGGCTATTTTGATCACTTTGTAAAATGCCAATCTACCAGATGGAGAATGAAAACCCTAGCAAGAAAATAATGGGATCATTATGTAACGTTAAACTATGAAGGTTTGGTGACAGAGAAAAAATATGGCGTGGTGTATGTGTAGAAGTTTCATGGAAAAAAAAAAATCACACGGCTGTGTGCACATGTGTACACATCTGTGCATCATAGTTGAAGGTTTTTCATTTCAGAAAGCTATTTCAGCAAAACTAATTTTTTTCATGTTCATATAGGTTTTGTTGAAGTTCCCATGGAAAAACAAAAAAGGGCAAAACAAGCAGTTCTGCTTAGACATGAATTAATGAAGTCTACTTGCTCATGAGTTAAGTCTGCTGGTTGCTTACATCAGTGTCAATGAAGGTCTGGCTAACGTCTTTCCAACTGATAAAGAACAGAAAGGTATCTGTCTTCGAAGTGTGTGCTGGTGTTTGCTTAATCCAAAACGGCACGAGCTGCAACTTCCCTTTTAGCTAGGGCATTTCTGAGTGAGAACGACGACTCCCCTCTACTCAACAGACATTGTATCCTTCATCAAACCCGCCTGAAAGCAGCCAACAGTTTCCAAATCTATCAGCCGACAGAGCGGGGAAGAACAGCCAGTGGCACAACAGCGGGGTCACACGAACAGGCAGACTCCTTCCCTTCCTCCATCCCCTCTGCCCTCCCTTCCTTTCCTCCATCTCCTCTGCCGTTTCTCATGTGCTTGCATAGGTCTAGTTTCCCTAGGAAACCATGCTAAAAAGTCTGTCAAAACATAAATATCAAGATTTATCCTTCCCTTGTTAAAAGTGCTTAGTTGTATGGCTTAATGAACTGCTCGAAGGCAGCTGGGTGGTGTTATTTTCTGTTTCACAGAGGAAAGAATAAACATCACAAGCGCCTTTTTTTTTTTTCCCCACCAGCAACTCCAGAGTGAGAAAATGCATGAAAAGAAGTTCATTTAATAGTGAGAGACATCATTATGATCAAGGGAAAATAAAGCTTTTGAGTTACAATCCAAGGAGGAATATTTTCCCTTCTTAACACTATAGCTGTGCCTGTGCTGGAAACTAAAATCCGCCAGGGCTGGGGCAGAGACCCTGGCACACCATCGTCTCTCCTGTTACACTGGGGCAATGTCCATGGCCTGATTTTGGCGCCTACCAATTAGCGCTTTCCAAAACAGCTCCTGAGCACAAGTCAGGCATTAGCACAGCCCAGGGACCCTTCCCCTTAGGCAGCCTCGATGCAGCCATCCTGTTTGAGAGGCTAAGAGAGTTCAGCTCCATGAACTTGTGTGATATCGTGCCTTTTGGCTTCTGGGTGCAAAATAGCCCGAATTCTTTTTTTTTTATTATTTTTTTATTTTTAAGAAGTACAGACGTAGACTGCAAGTTCAGCTCCTAAGGCTGCAGAGATGCCATAAGTAACACGCTGGCAGAAAGGCCTCTTCTACTACAGGTCAAGTAAAGCAATTTGTGCTTTACTGGCTTTGTTTTCAGCAGGCTATTTTAAGCGATAGATGCATTACTGAGATTTTGAGGTCTCCTCCTGAGAGAGAGAGAGAAAACCCAAAGCTGTGTCTATCAGGCATATGTAACAAACCTAGCTGGTTTGAAACTCCTACTTATTGGAAACATATGAATTTTACGTAGCATCTTAAATCTTGGCTTCAGCCAAAATTTCAAATGGTAGCTTCCCTTCATCAAGGTTCTTCGCATTTGTTTATCATGAAATGTGCTTAACTTCATGCCCTTTCAAAGTCAAAAACCATGAAATGTGCTGATTCTAAGTAGCTGCATGTAAGATTTGTAATTTTTGGAGCAGCACAGGTATGAAAGTTCCCCATGATAATTACGCGGTTTCTTGCAACTGAGTTGGCATGTATTTGGGGTAGGATTGCAGATTAGTCAGAGGGTCTTAATTTCAAATAGAATCTATCAATACCAGCTCATACACTAAAATGTAGCTGGTGGGGATTACTTCAGACAGACTCAAAGATGATACACTGTGTATTTAATGTATTGTGTTATTAATCAGTTCCTGACCATCCCAATCCTGGATAAAGGAGGTGATTAAAAAAAACAAAACCAAAACCCCAGTGGCAACACAAACAACTAGATGCAATTCTAGTACAAATTGCATCTCACCAGAGGAAAACTGAGCCAGAAGTCAGATTCCGCAAAGTAGGAAGAGTTTGTTGCTAGCACCTAGATGGGACTTTAGAACCTGATTCTAGTCTAAGAGATTTTACAGAGACCAGATCATGAAATCAATGATTATCAGAGAGGAATGACTAGAATTACAGATTCTGAACATGATTTATTTGTGGTTGTTGTTGGGGGTTTGGGGGGGGTTGTTGTTGGGTTTTTTATGTATTTGAGAGCTCATGGATACCAACAAGGGGGTAAACAAGAGTGCTAGGGAAACCCTGCTAGCAGAGTCATTACCTATGCAGCTCGGTACAAAAGCATTCCTCAGAATCAGACACAGATGCAAAGAGCCCTGCAGAGTCAGTTATACAGGAAATATAGCAATTGAAATTAGTTCCCCAAATGTCCATTTTTAGATGTAAAATACAGCAATTCAGTAGCAGTGGACATCACCAATAGTGTTTTGCCTATTGTTTCTGAAAACAAGGGACAGGGATGGGAGATGGATACAGACATCCTGATCCATTTCCTGCGGTTCAAATAGGCACGGTTAATTAGTTGCGTGTATGTCTACAATCATTCTTAAACAATTTATGGAAAGGTTCTCTGTGGGACAATACAACATTTCTCCTGACCAATGTTATTAGGATTATGTAGCTATTAAAATTAAATTTTACAAGCAGCTTTGTATGCGTGCTCTCCGGGGAAATTTCAAGAAAACGTCTGGCCACGGTTAACGCAGATAAGGCCAATTAAGGGAAAGCTTAAAATGCACTTCTCTCTCACATTAAAAACCAAACCCAAAATTGTCCAACCCAAATTCCTGCATTTAAGTACCTATTGCCTAAACACTGTGGTCAGTAATTAATAGGACTAGGTTCTAAAAGGAAGCTGTAGTACTATGAGAATAATGTCTTGCCCCGCAGAAACTGTGATCCCCACCAAACATTGGAAGTGAGACCATTCAAGAGGTAGATGTATGGCTTTTGGCTATGAAGAATCAGTTCTGAGTGGAGACAGTATCTAAGAAAACTTAGCACATTACTTCCCCCACCCCCGAGTTCTTTAAACTGCACCTACTACAATCATCAATATATAATTTCTACAAGCACACCTTTACACATCTGTGAGATAACGTGTTGAACTGTAACATAGCTTTAACGAAAATACTAATGCAGATGTAGGTTAATCAGGTGTTAGGCACGCTCTATACATTTGAAAAGCATTAGAAACAAGCAGTAGGGGTTCGTATAACCCACAGGTAAGTTCAAATATCTAGCACTTTACTGCACACTCTAAGTCAAAGCTGTTTTGAAATACAGACAATAGAAGAGGACTTTTTTTTTCCCCCTAAATAATGCAATATAGAAGTCATGAGCAAAATAAAAATGAGAATAAATTAATTTTAAAGGACTGCTATGTCTAATGTTTTGCCATTAGCATCCAAATCATGAAAATAAGAAATAGTAGGTGTTTGGATGCAAGATCTAAAATCAGAGTACCATTTTATTTTAGCATTAGGAGACTGAAAAGGTATAGATTAGTGCTGAAATAGAAGAAAAAATTTCAAGAAGCTTTTTACTTGACATGATTTACCAGGAACATTATGGAAACTCAGATTAGGTGCCAGGAATTTGGTGGAAATGCACCTCTTTAATCTACGCCCACATAAGCCCCCTCGGTTTCACAAACCAATTGTTCAGATATAAGAGACTTAAATACGTATTCCGGTATCTTGGTCATTTCTCAAATAGTCTTACCAAATATTTGGATCTTGCAGCAATACATAACAGCAAATGCAGCAAATGACCCTTCTGGCATCATGAATCTCCCCTGGTGTCAAATAGAACCATATTAGTTTACGCGTCCCCTTTTGCAAATAGAAGTATTTAAAGATACAGGAGAATCCTTTAACTAAGAGCTCTAAACTTAACTATCGAACAGAACTTTAACACACACAGTTCTTAGACTGATCAGGAAATTATGCTTGGATCTCTATTTACATTGGTTCTTTCTTCAACTTCTGCCTCGCTTGCTGTTGTCCTGTACTCAGCTACAAATTTCTTCTGCTAAATAGCATGCTGAAGTGTGCAGAAAGGCCAAATTTGTTGCAATGTAATTCAATAAAAAAGCTGTTACTATGCATTAAGCAACAAGTATTAATCCTCTTTTAATTCTTTTAATGTACTGTTCTTTGATTAAGGGTTTTTTTTCTTATTGTACTTTAACATTAAATCCTACCCATCTGTTCAAAAGAGGTGGCATGAATAAACCGAGAAGGATTTGCTCTGGAGGTGTCTTTCGTGGGGTTGCTATTGTTATCTAATGCTTTCATCACAACAACAGTATATGGCAATTTGCAACAGATAAAAGAATGACACTGATTGAACGCTAATGGATAATGCCTGAATTTGCTGGAATGAGACACACAGTCTGGTCTGTTTCCCAGAAAAATTCTTCCATTAGTGATATTGTGATAATTTCCATGATTATAAGGAATTCATTTTGCTAAGGCAGTAAAAGTGTACCCCTGGAGTTTTATTTATTGTCCACTCTAATTTTGTTATTTCAGTCTAACACATTTATGTTCCAAGTGTAATAGCATTTTTGAATTCATGCCCAGCTTACATTATAAAAATTCATTTAACAGGAGGGCTTTCTTTTAATGTCTAGTATCTTCTAAAAGGACAAATATAGCTCTGGCATTTTACTTTTCAAATCACATGTTACTAAATTATATAAAGAAAACTGGAGAGATCCATGTGCTTTGGCTAAAAGAAAATGACTGTGCAGATATGATAGAGTGTCCTTACCACCTACCTTAATTGAAAAGTCAAGATAATGAAGGAGAATAATGACAGCTCTCCATAAGCCTAGTTGGATGTCAAAGAACTCAAAAGGAAAAAAAAGAAAAGAAAAGAAAATGAATCTATCACTAAGAAACAAGGGCACAGAAGAAATTAATTTCAGGGTTTTGACAACAGTTGTATCATGATCAATTTTGAGCACACTACTTTACCAGCTTCTAAACTACTTACATTAAATACTGCTCAACTCACATGGATGGATGGAGAAACCAAGCAACAGCATTTTGATTCTTAGCTCCAGGTCACAGTACTTCATTGGGAATTTTCCTTTTTTTGCTTTCAGATCCCCAGTGGAAATTGAAACTTCCTATAGTAAAATATGAAAACATCAAAATCCATCATTAACACACTTTACTTTTAGTACCATTTTAAGAGCTAGCATCTATGGCTAAATAGAAACATCAGACAGGCTACGGAGTTTTTCAACAAAAAAAATTGTTTCCACAGTAGCTCAGACATTAATTTGAAAGGCACAAACATGTTTCATACAGAAATATTGTCGTGTTATCCTAGCCATTCCTCTAGAGTCAAATCATTTTAGTTGTTAAATGTATTCAATATATTCCTAACACTTGTATAAAATGTATGTCCACGGATTACAGGACTCAACAATTTTAGCCTCAAACTCTTCCTTTGAAATAAGCAAGTTCCCTGCATCATCTTCCCTTACATATGGTACTGAAGTTGATAACGAACACTAAAGCAAATCAGTGAATGCACCCCACCTCTATGCTCCTCCAGCCACATTTTGTAACCTTGCCATAAACTCCTTATTCTGTTTGGGTTAAAATACAACTTGAAGATGAATCAGTACACTAGAATTAGCTTTCCTCCTAAAATCTGAGCCTCCTCACTGACATGGTATGATTTAGCTGGTCTTTTTGGATGGAAATACTAATGCCCCAGCCTCAACCCCACTTCATGGATTAAATATCACTACTCTTCCTCTCACCTCTAAGCTCATTGTTTACAGAAACTGCCTGAGGTCCCTTTCCCTCAACACCACCAAAATCCAGCTGTTAATAGAAACTCCTCTTGACAGTCTGCAATGACCTTCTCCCTCCCAGTCTCTGATCCATTGCTAGATTTTCATACCCTCTGACCTGTCAGTCACCCTTAACATTTTTCTACCTTATTCATACTTCTTTTCATTCTTTCTTTTACTAGCCTGACTTCTCTCACCGCACCTTTTGCTTGTTTTCTGTCTATGGCCCTGACTTCTTTTAACTCATCCTTTGCAGAACCCGTCTCATTGCCCCTCCAGCTTTCAGTAAGGTATCTCATTAGGTTCAATCTTTGAGCACTTTTCTTCTTCATACCTTATGTTGGAGTAATCTCAACTGCCAACCTAAATTCAACTGACATCCCTACATCAAGACTTCCAGATTTACCTCTGAACCACAGATGTCTCAAAATAATTTTCTCTGTCTTCGGCTTCTGCACATGGATGACTTGCTATCATCACAAAACTAGCAGAGATCTTATTTCTCAATTACTTTGAAGCATCATAGACTTAAGTAATATTGCTAATATGCCACCTTCACTAAAACTGAGAAAACTCTTATGATCTTTGTTCCTGATTTCCATACCATGTTTTCCTTTAGTAAATTAATATTTTATTTTTTATTTTTTTTTCTGTTGAAATCCCTTCAGAATTCTGCCATTTTCCTTTAGGTATTTGAATTGCAGAATAATTTGGGTTGGAAGGGACTGCTAAAGGCCATCTAGCCCAACCCCCCCCTGCAGGGAGCAGGGACATCTTCCACTGGATCAGGTTGCTCAGAGCCCCGTCCAACCTGACCTTGAATGTTTCCAGGGATGGGGCATCCACCACCTCTCTGGGCAACCTGGGCCAGTGTTTCACCACCCTCAGATCCTCTATCTCTTTCACGAGATGTGTATCTGATGATTTATAAATTGGCTCAATTTGGACAGATTTACACAGACACATTAAAAATATATTCTTAATTCCAGAATACCCATTTAAAGCGTCAGCATACCAGTGTAAGTATGCAATTCATTGTCTGTGTATTTCTATATACATACATGTGTGAGCATTTGTAAACTTAGCTATATCCTTCCTGGAGGATCACGTTTGTCTGCTGGTTTTGTATTTAAAAAAAAAAAAAAAAAAAAAAAAAGAGTATGAATACAAGGAATATCCTGATGCTACACATCTTTCCAATTTTCTAATATGCTAACTACTTACTTAAGATCTCTGAAGATTTAATAGCTAAGCCTTAAGGATTGTTACAAATAAATCTATTAACAGCATCCAGAGACAAGTTATAACCAGGAAAAGTTTTCCTACAGCAGTGTTATGAAACAGATTGAAAAACCCAAACAAAGAAACCCAAAGCCAAAAAAACCACACAAAAAAAAGTAAATACATCTGAATAATTACATGGATGAGATTTTGAAACTGAGTAACCGCATCGGAACAATATAAATGATTTGGCTGCATAGCAGCTAGCTCAGATACTGAAAGCACAGCAACAGCAGTAGCATGCACGTGCTAAACTTGATGTACTTACAGAGGTCAGTGGGGGGGATTTTGTTGACTGAATCCGACGCTGTATATTTTATTAGGAGCAACCTGCATAAGGAATAAAGTTTCAGTTTACTTGGTTGGGTTTTGTGTGCCTGCAAAGCTGTGAACACCTTTTAAGACCCCATTTCTGTTATACTTACAGGTACTTATCTGGTCAGGATATGACATGGCCTTTTAGGCACACATCAGAAATCCCAACCTAACCTTTAGCACAGCAAGGTTGGGTGATCACTGGAAGAGCAAGGGGGGAAGGAACTTGGAATTTCTCTTGCATTAATCAATGTAAGAGAAATCTCAGAACAGCGGCAGCTTGTGTTTTTCGCACATGAGTCAGCATGTCAAAGATACACCTCAAACTGCTATTTCCTGCGCAAACTACAGACTGCTTTGTCTTCACAGCATCCATATCACAACTCCAAAAATAAGTCCTTCAAATTACACAAGTAAAATACTTCTTACCTTACTTTGCCACATGCAGATTTTGGTACTTGTAGGCAGTTGTTCTCAAAGCAATCCTATAAAACAGTTATGTTTATGAACTACAGGTTTTTGATGGTGGGTTTGGTTTTTTTTTTTTTATAATTAACCCTTGAGTTAATAACAGAAGGAAAAGTACATAGCTGAAGCCAAACCGTTCTACTCAAATTTGCTTTAGATGAACAGATAAATAAAGGAACTATTTTTCAGCCTACGAAGAATTTTTTCAGAAATATGTGATCTGCTCTAAGTACTGTTACTCCACGCAGCTCTGTCTAGTCAGTGGCATTCCTTCCAGAAAGATACGGGCCAGCTGGAGAGAGACCAAAGAAGATCACTGAGAACAATAATAAGTCTAGAACGTATGATCTACTTTGAAAAATGAACCTAATGAGATTGCTCAGTCTAGAGAAGCCTGAGGAAGACTCAGTAACAGTTTTCAAATTCATAAAAGTCTGCTGTAAAGAGGAAAAAAAGTCTGTTTTCATGTCCACAAACAAGATGTAACAGCTTCCAACATCAGCAAGGAACACGTTAGCGCAGTACTGGGGCAAGGCTGCATCAGTGAAGTCATGGAGTATCCAACACTAGAAGGCATTAAGGCCAGGTTAAAGAAACATCTGACAGAAATGAAAAGCATAGCTGACCTTGCCTTCAGGTAAGAAGATAACCTAAAGAGCCTTGGAATTATTCTTATTTTACATCCTACATTATTTTTATGATTGTGGTTTTGAGTTTTAAGTATACTCCAGAAAAATATTCTTGTTCTCCAACAGAAACACCACATTAAGAGCAATCTGTGAGATGCTTATTAAATCACCAGATAGGAGCCTCATTCTACATATCGCATCTTAAAATTTAGGACTGTTCTCTGGACCTTTGCTTGTCTAAACCGTAATTATTATCTATTTTGAAACTGCTCATCTTAAATACCATTTTAGGTCTTTTGCAATTTGAAAACCTCCATGTTGCAAACATCAGTTTTTAGCCTTAAGAAACTAATTACTCTCTGAATTAATTACTATATAAATCCTTCCATCTATACCAACAATACTGACCCACTCTGTATGCCAAACAAGCTTGTGATTGATCCACTGATTAATTCAATATATTATGTATGGTATTCACATCTAGCTGTATGTATGTCAAACTATAAATAAAACAACTAAGTGCAATTATATTTAATATAGTATATAAAATTATTAATCTATTTATAATCACTTAACATATGCAATCTATACAGGTTAAAACATATGTAAAACAAAAGCAGAAAAAATTACAAAAATGCAGTAGGGCGAGCAGAAGTTTGGGAAAACTAACCAAATGTAATAATTTAATATTGTGATATTTTACTAAAGAGGATAAGTGAAGTTTTGATCAGAATTCACTAACATTGTTCAGAAGTATTTGGAATTTTGACAATGTATTTTCTCTCTGATGAACACATCTAAGACACCAAAGAAAATGTCAAGCACAACTACCATTCAAAGATGGCACAAAAAAAAAAAATCTGAAGTATCATTCTATTTCTCTCTCTATTTTTGGACAAAGCATAGAACTGGGGTTTGGCTCATTTTTTAAAGTAATCAAAGACTGCAGAAGAGGACTAACCATCAACAAAAAATACAAAATGCTTTTAACAACTAGAGACATTCATTTTATTCAACGGAGAAACAAAAGAAACATCCTAGAAAAATGAATACCAAAGAAATGTTCAGTCACATTTCTGAGAAAATTTTGTAACCTCCACTTTTATTTGGAGTATGAAATAGTTAATCAGGGGTGGTAACTATGTAGGGAGAGGTAACAGGCTCCTACACCTGCTTTTTGCATGCTCACTAATCAGACAACCATGATAACTGCCTCAGTTGTGGAAGTCTCATGTTCAAGTCCCTGCTTCATGGGACTCAGGGCAATCAGAGATGGAAAAATCTGAAGTCAGACTTCAACGGCACTCCCACAGCATCAAATATCCTACCTAGACATCTTCCCAAGTGGAAACACATATTTAGATCTGAACATAAACATTGCAGCATAAAAATATTCATGAAAGCTTTTGTGTCATTTCAGCAAAACCAAATGTAAAAATCTCAACAAAAATTGGCTGTGACACAGATCCTTGTCCAGCAGCCATCCTTACCTTGCCTGTTTCTGGGGCCTGACAGAATTAGATAGCAACGTATCAACCATCCTTTATGTAAATATTATCCATTTTTCATATAACAAGGGAATTCTTTCATGACTCGCACGCTTTCATCGAAATGATGAAACACTTGTATGAAATAATAGCTGTTTCACAAAAGAACATTTTCACATGCTTATGTATTTCACACAAGCAGAATTTTGTGACCAGACTTGAACATACCCTTAGACTGAGGAAACACTCTACCTCCCTATTAAGCACAAATTGATTCAACCTGCAAATGAGGCCAGCTGGCCAACTGGCTGATTACTGTCAGTACAGACATCCTGGGATCAGTATGTGACAGGAGGACTTGGAATCACAGGATCATTTAGGTTGGAAAAGACCTTTAAGATCATCATGTCCAACCATTACCCTAACACTGCCATTCCACCACTAAACTTTTTTCAGTGCTGAAAGAGCAAACCAATGGCACCCATAATAATTTGGACAAACTGTCCAAAGTTTTGCACAAGGATGTCAATTCTGTTTTCATTCAAGGGGTTCATTTTTTATGTTCTAATTGAATCATCAAAGCTGAAATGCGGAAACCAAGCTGTTGGTTCCAAGGAAACGCATTATTGCCTCAGAGCAGAGAAAACAACAAACTTCATTCAAAGTCCAGATTTTTCTCACACAGATGATATTACCTGTGATCCCAAGGAAGATCTTTTGAAACAATAAGCTATACAAGATGAAGGTGTCTTGAAGACTCCAGTGTCCTCACTAAGCACTGAAGTTGAAACAACTTCCGAAATAAAGCCAATGACCTCAGAGGTTTCTGTACTTGACCCCAGCCACCCAAATGGGAATTTGGTGCCTATTTTTGATCATTCTATGGATTTTGTATATAAAGAGTGTTATTCTCCACATACTACAGTCTTTGGTCTTAGAGCTACAAGCTGCAGCTGTGACCCAACCTCCAAGGCCAAGAAGTCACCAAGGGCCCTGGGTCACCAGGGAATGGGTGTTAGTTGCAGGTGAGGAGGGACTCTTCCAAGGCTGTTTCTCAGGTAAGCCCCATGTAACAAAAGACATCAGATTTAGCCAAACTGAGAAAATGTGCCCCCAAGAGTACAATTAAAAATCATGAGCTCAGTTTTCAAAAGACTACCTTACACTCAGTAGCAAGGAAATGACACTGTGAACGAAGATGCTGAGGGAAGGCCAGCTTCAAAGATATCAGAGACGAGGTAAAAAGAGACTTGATTTAAAAGGGAAGCTGAAAGATTTAGCTTATTCAAAGCATTATTTTTATAATAGCAGAACCATATTTAGCTAATGCATTCACACATGGAATTAATTAAGCTGTATTTAAAGCATTCTATTTATAATTGTTAATTCTCCATTTCCTGCAAATCAGACTAATGAGGCATGCACTTACTTTTTAAATTATTTTTTTAAGACTTTGCATAAATTGGCATGGCTACATAAAATTTATACACAGTTGGAAGATCTAGGCTACTATGTGTTGAAAATAATTTAGTGTGGTGATATGATAGGTGAGGGGAGCAAGCAAGCTTTTACCACCACATTGCTAATAATACATGCAGATAGAAGTAAGTTCTATTTTTCCAGTTACGTGGTTACAATCTATGAAAAATCTGCCCAGACAGAAACTGAAGTAAACTTTCAGAGAGAAATCAAGAGTAATTTTTTTTTCTTTTACCTTACTACTTACTTTACTGCTCTTCATCTCAAATCTGTTTTTATCACTGCACACGTGCTATTGCTTACTTAGAAGTACTAAACCACACTCCAACCTGCAGTTTTAATACTACAAAGAGAACAAAAAATACCATCTGAAAGTACTTACTTTGGCGCATTTATTGATAAAAATTGCTGTACAGTAGATGCAGAAAATCTTAAAGACACTGGTTCCTAGATCACCAAAGTTTGAGGCTGACATCTGCACAGAATATAAAGTGGAATCAGTTCTGCCACACGGAGTGGCTGCAGGGGATGCAATGTACTTTTGGGGCAAGAATATGTGATTAGAGCACACAGTTCCATCCATGAGCTGAGTTACAAGGTGTAGAAAGTAGGTGACAAACGGTAAAACCCCTTCTTGCCCAACCCCTACATCCCAGGCATTGGGGAGGGAGCGGGATGCTTCTTTTTCAAGACTACCTGCTTCCTCTCCGTAAGCACAGAAGGAGCAGGAAAGGCTCAGAAGAGGAATTTGAGCCGTTATCATTTTCTGTCAGCACATGCCTCATTTTCAAAGCTGTAGCTAGCCCATAGCAACTGTTCATATACCCATGTGCAGAGACACTCATTTTCTGGTCTGGTTGGTGAAGTCTGTTAAAGCCTAAAAAGAAGATTAACATTATGCAAAAAAGATAGATGAAGGTCAATTAAGTTAAATTCGACTAACATATCCTGAAGAGTCCAGTTTGCCCTGAAAATGCCTGGCTGGTATTTGTAGGTGTATTTGTAAATTACCGACACAATTTTTCACTAATATAATCTTCCTTCCCAGTGACTACTTTAGGGAACTCCAATTCTTTTTTAATTAAAATTCAGTAAAACCAAACAGCCCAATTTAAAGCTTGTCAATACCATTCATCCTTTCAGGTAGCACAGTTTTAAACACCGATACATCAGGTGTCCTTGTCAGCCAGAAACCTCGATTTAAAGTAAATTGTTTGAAGACCACAAATTATTTATTTAATTTTCAAGGCCCGTATTTACTCAGAGAGCACTGTTTCAGCACATTTAAAGTGCTTGGCAAGTTCTAAATTGAGGTAAAACACCTTTAAAGGAAACATGGATTTCTTGGAGCTTAGACTGCTTTGCAAAATGACATGACGTAATGGAAGCTGATATAGTTAATGGTAAAAAAGCAGAAAAAGCAGAATTTACAGTTGGCTCCCAAAAATGTGACATCGCACTGTTTTCTTATTCAGAACAGAAGTTACAGAAATGGCAATGCTCAGAATATACAAGTATTTAGGTATTTCCAAACTGAACTGGCTGTGTTCCTATATAGTACTGCCTGCAGATTACCAGCTAGCACTGCTGAGAATGCTTTCAGAAATGGCTTAATATTAGCAGTGCAAATCAAAACCCTAAGTCAAAGAGTACTTTTCCATTAACTTCAGGGGCCTTTAGATCAAGAGTAGAATAATGCTTCAGCGGTCTTTAAGAAAAATGAAAAAAGAGCCCACAAGAGAGAGGAACCTGCAAGCAGCAGCACTACTAAAAAGTGAACCTGGGACCTTTATTCAGCTTCCATCATGCTGTAAGACCAATGGGATATCCACAGAAAGAGCTGGTTCACGTAATTTCTTTTTCCAAATTTAAGCTGCGAAGCCCATCATGATAATTATCTCACCATCTAGCAGTTGGGCTAGATTCCAAAAGGTACTCAAGAATAATATTATCTGTTATGTTTCAGTTCGTTCTTTCAAAGTAGTAAAACACATCCGAGAATTACTCTCCTGTGGAAAGCAGGTAGTCAGTCCTGAGGGGCTGTCTCATATGGAAACATCTTCTACGGACCAGATCCAGAGGCTAGCTAGAGTGCTTCCCTCTATTGCTCCTCCCACACCGGTGCGATCGTGCTTGTGTAAAGGGAGCTACCTGAACTACAGCCAGGGGTAATTCACACCCAGGAGCAAACAAAAACCAAAGATAGCTTCAAAACACCCGAGTCAGCCCGCTCTTGTGAGTTCTGTGCCATAGCACTGAATAAAATTAACCGTTTCACCAAATACATTTATGCCAGAAAGCAAACACAAACAGTCCATTTGGTGAGACAGAATTGTATTTTTTTTTTATCATTCAAAATCACACTGCCCACTTACAGAGGTTCTAGAAATTCTCCTGAACATTTAAGCGTGACTACTGCTTTAAGATGATACCAGTGCACGTTCATCATGGAGCTTCTGCTGGTAACAGACTCATCTAAATAAGGCCACTTTGAGGAAAAAAAGGTTCCCACTCATCCAATCATACAGTTTGCTACACTAGCAGCATTTTTTACAAAACCTTATTGTTCATATTAACAGCAAACATTTGGATTAATTTTGACTAATACTTGTACAGAGAAAGTGCTAAACAATCCTAACACGCTATTTTTGGAGTGTTTGAAATGTTTCATATTTTAAACATTCTCCTGCAAGACTATCACAGAAAATGCAAGTTCACAGTTAACGAGAATCTCATGACAAGTGGTATGCCTATATCCTGTAGGGGGAACTGTTAATTAACGCAGGAAGTTTGTTAATTCTATAACAATTCTATCATTTCATTATTCTTTAACTCCCCATTTTGTTTCAAAACCGAAAAACCCAACCTTCCTAGGAAAGAACTTTAATCTACTTGATTGCCTGATAGGCTGCCAGAATTCTGCTGCTAAAGCCACCATTCAGAGTTATATTGAAAAGAGCGGCTGAGAAAAAGAGAATAGAACCTCGAGTGCTTTGAGGCGTTTTCCCAGTCTTTTCTATGTGTTTGTCCACAACTTGTCTGAGACCTAAATCTCTGGTAAAAGAGTAACTATCTAGCGCTATTGTACAAATAAGCATAGTGTAACTTTTGATATTACAGGCAAGAAATCTCTCTCACATCCTTTTCTATTTTGTTGCTAAAAAAAAATTTCCAAGGAGTCATTAAAACTTGTCAGGCTGGCAAGGTATTACAGGAGGAC
The DNA here is from genome assembly GCF_000687185.1 of Egretta garzetta. Lineage (NCBI taxonomy): Eukaryota > Metazoa > Chordata > Aves > Pelecaniformes > Ardeidae > Egretta > Egretta garzetta. Next base: position 19,585 of record NW_009260593.1, on the reverse strand, counting down.
AGAGAAAACATGCTGTGCACAGCACAGTCTCTTTCTCACAGTCAGAAATTAGGGTCAGTTGGAGTGAAAAGAACTGTAAACTCCACGGAAAGATTTAGGTGAAAGTAAGTAAGGCTTTTTATCATTTTCACCTTTTTCTCTACATGCTTTGGGCTTTGGGGGAAGGAAAAAAAAAAAAAGTGTTGTTTGAAGATGTTGTTTCTGAGTAAATTTAATCAACTGCACAGTTCCTGGGAGTTAAAGAACTTACAGGTACCAGCTTCAGCTGGATTGATCAGATGAGCACAAAGTGAAAAAAGACCCAGTGCAGGTCACATCATTTCACCCTCAATGAGATGTCAAATGTCAGACCCATCCCAGGAGACAAGAAGAAATACGTGAACACATAAGTACGCATGCAATTCACCTTTTCTGGTCTCCAAGAATTAGTTCAGTCCCAACGGCTCCAATCTCAAACACCGCATCCGGAGATGACTTGCGCTGCCCAAAAGTCTCACAGCGATCACTGGTTTAAGCTGAGACCCTGTGTTGTTTCCGAGCCTCACCATGCCCTTCCCTACTGTTTTTTCTCCCCCCCCCCCCCCCCATGATCTATTATTCTCCCCATGAGGTGGAGATTTGCCTTGCAAGGGAAGGCACCTTTCAAATTCAGGCTATCCTCAACTGCAGCCTAACATTCACCCATCTTAAATACAGGAAAAGGGAAGTCCTCGCTCTCTTCACCCTCACCTTTCTTGCTTAAGACCTTTCCTTAGGCCAAAGAGAAGTGGAAATTCTTTGTCTAGAGCAGCATTCACACTGATGAGTGATAGTTGTTTGGGTAGCTTATTTCACAGCTTATTTAACCATAGATATAGTTGAGTCATTCCCCTAACACAACTAAATCACCTAGAGCTAGATAAATGCCTGAAGCAACTGGAGTAATTACAAAAATACTAATCAGGGACTACAGCCCAGATCTTACCCACTAGAGGCGTGCAGTGCACACGTTGCCCCAAGGGTCTGGACCCGAGAAGCTGTCTATCCTGAAAAACCATTCCAGGAGCCAGCAGCATGCACTGGTTCCAGCTGGAGCACATGGCAAGCCACTTCACGCTACATGTGTTTTTGAAAACAGCAGCAGTACACGCATGGGAAAAATATGAGCTTTTTAATAACTCTGCTGTATAGACAGAAGAAATAATAATGCTAGTTTCTTCCAGATGTCCACTAAGACAGCTGAGTTCATAAACAAAAAGTTCATAATCTAAGTGTAATAGATTTTGCTTCCTCAGGCGACACAGTGCTATGGAAGTGTTTAAAATGGACTTTTCTCTGTGTAATCAATAAAGCTTTCACAGAAAGATTGGTTCTGTTCCAAAGACTTCTTAGCTGCTTGCACAGGACTCCCAAACACCAAATAAGTCTTTTACCAATTTCTGTCCTATAACTCTCTCCCATTCCTTAATAAGCCCTCCTCAAAGTACACTGAATTTAATGGTGAAAGATTTATTTAAATCACAAATATAAAAAAAATTCCAACTCATAGTTTGTAACCCAAATTGACACTCTATGCAACTTTAGTTTTACTGATAGAAAAAAGATATATATTTTATGGTGTATTTCATGATATCCTCATTTTAAAATGTGTGCAGGGAGTATTCTGCAGGTAAAGACTTCTAATAACGTCCAATATAAGTAGAACTTAAAATGTATCCCACAATGGCATACGTATTTCCAAGGAGTACACACAGAAGTATCAGCTTTTCTCTCCGAGAGCAAAAATGGAGGTTAGCCTCTGTTTCCATCTTGCACTGGGTAGTTAAAGCCCATTTAGCCTGCACCTAAAACAGAAATTCACAGTGCCAGAATGCAACCTTATTCTTAGTCTTGAATAATACGAAACAACAGTACAGCAACTGGACAGTATGTCCAGGTTCA
>NW_009260593.1:0-17650 GCF_000687185.1 Egretta garzetta | reverse complement strand
AGGATTTTTAACCTAACCACCATTGAGGTGTTGGGTTTTTTTTTAACTTTATATACATTTCCATTAAGAACTGGAGGTTTAAATGGTTAACGTAGCCAAAATCAGAATATTTGCATTCTTATCAAAATAGATAGATTTAGGTGGAGTCCTCACTTTTGGTCTTTATCATAAAATTTTGTATTTCAATGTGATCACAAGGCACGATTTTGATTGGGCATACAAAACCTAAAATCATGGAAACCTTAATTTGGGCTTTTTCATACTGTAAAATTGTAATTCAGATGCAAACTTATTACTGCTTCACCCTCAACACGGTCCACCCACTCATTACTGACCGTAGACATTGCCACGGGCATACAGCACAGATTTGCCTGTATTTTTAAGCTATGCCAATACATTGTTTTGCATATACATCAGAATAACTTATCTGACTTTACATGATTTCCTCAGGTTTCTCTTGCCATAGCAGAGTATTTGATTATTCTCCTAGGATCTTTTTATGAAATGGTCCCCTTCATATGCAAATCCCTTGCTCTCAGCATGGGAGGTGGAGGAGCCTTGATTCACTGTTAGCCTTTCCTCAGAAAGAATTTCCACAGGGTAAAGACTTAAAAGATGAGACAAATACATATTTTGATTAGGGTTATGGGAAAAACCTGCTTTTGTCTGGTTCTGTGAATAACTCAGTAAGAGACAAACTGCACTACTTTTGCATGGTTCCCAGCACACGGAAACATCGACTCGGAGAAACACATCGACAGCACGCCTGGGCAAATGCCATGAAATAAAAGGAATACCACAACATACAATGCCAATCCAAACAACAGCACCTTAATATGCTCTGTGGTAAGATGAGAAGCTTAGAGCAGATAGCAGGGTAAAGAGTAGGGGTCCCTCTGCTCTCCTTTGGTCTTCTACAGGCTAAAGGATTCAAAGGCAGACTGTGGAGAGAAAGCAAGCTGTCCCAGCCCCACGGGTAGGCTTTTTCACTGTGGAGGTACCATCTAGTCATGAAATAAGCATTTTTATAATTCAGCACTTTCAGTGCTTTTGCTCTAGTCCATACCATTGCAGTGAAGGCCACCTCAGGGATCAAAACTCCGCCGTGCTACAAGTCAGCGTACAATGGAACAAAAGGCAGCTCTCAAATCCCTGGTGCTTGCCCATTTTCCTAGTCCACATGCACTTTCTTCCCCACTAAAATCAAACAGAATACACTGCTACGAGGAGGCTTAGCTCTCCAGAATTCTTTTCCTCTCTGAAATCATTACACTAAAGTTCACCTAGAGAAAAAGGTTCAATAGAGAATTTGGTAGATGTCTTATCCATCATTCCATAATGCAGATAACTGCCATAAAAAGCTGACTTCACTACTTTTATAATGAAAAGTAAGAGAAGTTTGATAGTGCTAGAACTAGTTAATGTGTTAATGTAACATTTGGCTTTCCTCATATGCCAGCCACTTTCACTAACAGAATTACAGCAACAGAAATACTGAGCATTCATTTTTATACGGTGTTCAGTCTCATTTCAGGAACTGAAACTTGTCTGAATGTGAAGAAAAAGTAAGTGCCTATAGGCTCAATCCCGCAAGGTGCTAAATGCCCACAGCTCACAGAGAAACCACTTACATTCTGCAATGTTAACCTGTTCTTAGTCAAGCAAACTTCTCTTGACTTCTCTTGGAGAAGGAGTTTGCACAAATGAGGAATAAAGAATGACAGGGACTTGTTTGCAGACTGAAGCCACTATGAGATAAACTAGGGAGTGAAGTTCAAGTCTAAAGCTGTTCTCCACTAACACCCAACACACAAAAATATTCCTAGTGTGGAATTAGAGTGCCCACAGGAGAGCTACTGTAAAATTGCCATTCTGGATTGTTCTGAAAAACAAGCACGAGAATTTTGCACACAGTGGAACTGGGGCTGCTTAGTGCATTTTACAGCTGGATCTCAAACAACATTCACTTTACCCACTGAAGTGGTAAAAGGATGCCAAGGAGGCTATTCAAACAAGTAAAGATAATCTGGCTCGAATCCCAGTTGCCTAAAAGTAGGGCTGTTTCACAGATGGGAGAATTCTTTTTTTCTTTTTTTTTTTTTTAAGGTATGAGAATAATTAATTTCAGCACTTACAAGTAAATGTTGCAGAGATGGTAGAAGTAGTTTAGATAGATAAAAGCAAATGAAATCAAGACACATTATTCAAGGCTCCACAAACGGGTGCATCCAGATAATGTCTTCCTTCAAGATTAACCATGTTGAAGTAAATATTAGGCAATTTTCATTAATAACAGTCAATGACTGGTTATCTCATATTTCTGATTTCCTGATATTTTTAACATCTGTGAGCTTTGATTCTCTTATTACCTTCCCCTGCCAGTACATATTCTTGACCTCCCACTTTGAACTCAGAGGATCTCAGAAGATATTTATTTTTTTCTCTGATCTGCAGAGGAACTAGTAAAATTTTATATAGTCAGCTCTGAGAGGCAACGGGAACTTGAAGAGCTCCACTCCTTTTTTCCTCCTGGAAAATGTGAAAGTTGGTTAGCCTGGTCACAGGAGAGAAAACAGAAAACAGTCTATCATATCCTTAGAACTTACATATTAAGAAGGCAAAATATTTGGCTTGTTGTAAAGCTGAAAAAATAACTAAGATTTAGAGAAATTAAACCATGTGGACTTTCATTTATTTACTTAGGTTGAATTCAGGAGAGTACCTGTATGTACAGTGTATACCACGGCAGGAGTCTGACCTGTTGGGTCATATGATGGCAATATAAGTTATGGTAGTGTCTTATGTGGGTTTCCTAGGACTGCTTCTCCTGAGGTAAAAAAAAGAAACAGCCATCAGGCAGACATACAGCATTTAATATCCAAAATCAATTAATTTAGCCTTTCCCCTCCTACTGCAAGTGTCAATCTATCACATTACTGACATCTGGAGCAGCGTGCATGGCTACATGTCCATTTGGTAGCAAAAAAGTGATCCAGAGTTGTAGTTTCTATTTATTTCAACTATTGATTTCAAAAATCAATTTCAACAGTCAGGAGGTGGTATCTGTAGCTAAGACATCTCGGTAGCAAATTTTTGCACTCTGCCATTAAGTGTCTACTGTCCCTTCTGTTTCAAATGTCACCATTACTGTGTTTATTTTTGCTGAATTAATAACAATAGCGTTGCTTTCTACTGCAGTATGTCAGAATGATTAAAATGCACTCACGCCTATTTGTATTCTCCACAACAATCAAGTTACTGCAGATTCATTAAACAGCAATGGAAGTATTGTCTTTGGGGTGCTGATCTGCCATAAAAAGACAACTAACTGATCTACATCAGGTATCTGATTGATCATAGAATCACAGAATCATTTGGTTGGAAAAAAACCTTTAAGATCATTGAACCTAACCACACCTGTCCACTATTAAACCCTGTCCCTAAGCACCTCATCTGCCCAGCTTTTAAATACCTCCAGGGATGGGGACTCAACCACTTCCCTGGGCAGCCCATTCCAGTGTCTGAGAACCTTTTCTGTGAGGAAATTTTTCCTGATACCCAATCTCAAACTCCCTTGGCACAACTTGAGGCCGTTTGTCCTCGTCCCATCGCCCGTTCCCTGGGAGCAGAGCCCGACCCCCCCGGCTCCCCCCTCCTCTCAGGCAGTTGTAGGGAGCGATGAGGGCTCCCCTCAGCCTCCTCTTCTCCTGGCTGAACACCCCCAGCTCCCTCAGTCACTCCCCAGCAGCCTGGGGCTCCAGACCCCTCCCCAGCTCCGGTGCCCTTCTCTGGACACGCTCCAGCCCCCCCAGGTCCTTTGGGGAGGGAGGGGCCCAACCCTGACCCCAGCATTTGAGAGGCAGCCCCACCAGTGCCCAGGACAGTGGAAGGATGATGAACTAACGCGCACTAATTCTGTACATATACAAGTGAATGGGATCAGCATTTACCTCAGTTACGCTGCAGGATTTAGCATCTCGTTACCTGCATTCCTGAATTTACCCAGTAACCTTCCCTAGCACCAGGCCATCGCTTTCCTGGGCAGAGCTCTCTTTTCAGTCAAGAGGACTTGCTAAGCTTATTTCTATCAAGTGTATTTTCGCCTGAACTATCTTGCAACTTGCCTACTACATGGCCTAACCCAGTTGTGCCTTTTTTTCTGGAGTCTCTTCTCTGATGCTTTGCTCTTCAGTTTTCTGCAGTTACTTACAACCATCTAGTAATTCCAGACTATTTCTGGTACTTTGGATAAGCAGCTTTCTCTGGTGGGGACCTTTAAATCACACCCGAGTTAAGCCATTCAGAGTGTATTTTATTTAGCATTTTGTAAACACTTGTTTTCACCTGTAATATATTCTCTGTATACTCCCTGCCACAGAGACTCATTTTGCCTCATTTTTCCATTGCCTAATGCATTTTTGTATGCATTTTTAAGATACTTTTTTTTACAATCCAAAAAATTGCAATGGTTGTGAATACTGAAACAAAAGCAAATATGAGAAATGTGGGCCAAGGAACATTCCTACAAAGACAGATATGGTTATTATATGTTAAATCATAAATTGCTTGAGAATCAAATATAAGATGCTTATACTGAAAAAGGACAAGTGCTGTACTTGGTTATATTAACAGTAACAGCATGTGTCAAACCAGTACAATAATCCTTCTGCTCTGCTCAGCAATGCTCGAGCTTCAACAGCAGGACTGATTGGATTCAGTTTGGGACATGACATTTTAAAAAGATAAATTGAAAACCAAGCAGATGAGAACAACAAAGATGACAAAAATGGCTTAGAAAATATGATTCAGAAGGGTTTATGTTTTGCATTCTTTTCACATGTATAAAGAAAATGGAGCTTGAGAAATATCCCTAGAAGAAAGATGGAGTCAAAAAAAATGGCGGTTTCGTCCAATACTAAAATTGCTGCATTTATAACTTTTTGTTTAATAATTTGAGTGAAGAAAAGAAAGATGAACAGGCAGAAAAGTGAGGTTATCTTCCCATTTGTTGCGACACAGCATCAAATAAAGAAGTCATAACTACAGAACGCGAAGAGGTATATACTAAAGGCAATCTGGATGCATGATACATAAGTATTTTCATGTGTATGCTGTGGTGAGATCTGCATGTTCTATGGTTGGTAAGTAAGCTATTCACTATTTAATTCCCTATCCTTGCTATATATATACACAACAGTGCTGAGTAAAAGGCCTTTCATTTCCTGAAAGGGCACAATTTCTCTTCTAGGAATTCCAAGTTCTTGTATAGAATCACAGAATCATAGAATGTCTTGGGTTGGAAGGGACCCCTAGAGGTCATCTAGTCCAACCCCCCTGCAGGAGCAGGGACACCTTTAACCAGATCAGGTTGCTCACAGCCCCGTCCAGCCTGGCCTGGAATGTTGCCAGGGATGGGGCCTCCACCCCCTCTCTGGGCAAGCCCTGCCAGGGTTTCACCACCCTCATTGTAAAGAATTTCTTCCTTAGATCCGGTCTAAACCTACCCTGGTTTAGTTTAAAACCATTACCCCTTGTCCTGACACAGCTGGCCCTACTAAAAAGATTTTCCCCACCTTTCCCATAGGCCCCCTTTAGGTACTGAAAGGCCGTAATCAGGTCTGCCCACAGCCTTCTCTTCTCCAGGCTGAACACCCCCAACTCTCTCAGCCTGTCCTCATAGGAGAGGTGCTCCAGCCCTCGGATCATTTTTGTAGCCCTCCTCTGGACCCACTCCAACAGCTCCATGTCCTTCTTGTGCTGAGGGCTCCAGAGCTGGACCCAGTACTCTAGGTGAGGTCTCCCCAGAGCAGAGTAGAGGGGCAGAATCACCTCCCTCAACCTGCTGGCCACGCTTCTCCTGATGCAGCCCAAAGTATGGTGCAACACTATGATTAAAATTTTATAGAATATTAATTTCCTTCAAAAACAATACAAAATAAAGCCAGAAGATTTCCTTTTTTCTCCTCCCTTCCTTTCCTAGAAACATTTTGCAGAAGAAAAATAAAATTAAAAAAACCAAAACCAGAAAGGAATCCAATGCTAGTTGACCCCGAATTAGACCCTGAATGTTTCACCTTGCTAGCCACCCACCTGGAAAACCGTCTTAAATTCACTTTTTGTAAATTCAGAAAAATACTTCTGAGTACATGGACTTGAAATCTTGAATTTAATTAAACATTATATAGCGAATTAGTTCAGTGTGTCTCCTTTGCATTCTGCACAGCCCATATTCAAGAGGACGCTTCAGTTTTCTGTATTAGTACAGCGTCCTAGGCATTCCATGTTTTACTCTCTCAGCACGTCCTGTAGTCAAGAACTGGTAATAGCATGAAGAAACAGGGTCAGTTATTCTGGTCAGGATGGAATGGACTCTTCTCTTCTGGTACCCTAGGTAGCATTTGCAGATGCTATTAAGTGAGAAAGTTAGCGAGGAATTCAGGCTGTGAGGTCTCCACGGTCTGAATCCCTGCAAGAAAAGTAATTGCAGCGGGGAGGAGTGATAACAGCAACGGTTCACTCAAAAGCAGTATTTCTGGAGAGGGTTTAGCACCAAGGGCATTTTCAGAGACTTCAGTTACCAAACTTCATATGTTTCTAGTAAATGTCCATAAAATGAGATTTTTCAGAGACTAGTGACTTGATAGGCAAATTTCATAAAGATGGAAAAAACTCATCCCAGGCAAAAGATAGTTCCTCTGATCTCAAGCCTCTGCTCTACCATACAGAGGATACGAGATCATTTGGATTAAATGGTTATATGATTTTATTAGCAAGGGTAATAAGAATTTTTACTTAATTCCATTTCAGAAAAAGGCTGAGCTATTTTAGCTGAAATAGTAGGAAAAAGATATCTACAAGAGACACTCTCTATGTGGTGGGGGGAAGGAGGGAAGGTCACATGCATTTTAAAGCTACAAAAGTACCTGAAAATAAGGCCTTACAGTAAGAAGTGATGGAGGTTGGTGTCAATAAGAAGCACTACCAGGTCTACCTTTCATATCTATAGAATCCCAATTACCTAAGGTAAACATAACCCCTCACAAACTTTTCAAACTTAAACCCTGAAACAAAGTAGTCTAAACTGAGTGGAAATCTAACTTTAGGTTTAAAAACATTGGCCCAAAGGTAGGAATATTCACTGCTGGTAGGGGAGGGGTTTTTTTAAGAAATACATGGATGCAAGACTAATATCCATTTTGAAAACTATTTTTTTATATTAGACTGTCATTTAAATTCTGTTTTTCGTATTATTTATGTGTGAACTACCATGGAAAAGATGTTTTCAGATCTGGCAAAAGAAAGTGTCTTACCTAACGCGGTATGCACGTCGCCCTCTCCCCACCCAGGTCCCCACGCACTGATGCTAATGCAATGCTCCCTTTTTTTCCTTCTACTACCAGAGGGAACAAGAACGTTACAAAGTGAAAATGCTCAGACTAACAATAGTAACAAAGGTTTATTGCTTCTGAGGAGTCTACTCCCCCAGCACTAAACTAAGGGGGTTAAAATAAGCAGGTAATAAAACTGGAATACCATGCCATAGGTCTGTCATACCTAAACCAAAGTAACCTCCTGGTAATTCATGTATGACTATTCAGTGCCAACACTGTAAACAACTGGATCATGGATGTTTGTATTCATAATATCCAAAAGCAGACAAGTAGCTCTAATGCATCATTAGAGTCTAAGGAATAAACACCTGTCTGCAGGGCCTGAAAATGAGTCTCAAAACATGAAAAGCTTAATTTTCAAGTAATTGCTCATAAAAGGTTAAATATATTATATAGTAAGAAAAGCTAAACCAAGAAATTGACAATTACTTAGCAAAATATGAAATCTTTCAGGTGCTGTGGAACCTCACACTTGGACAATTTTTGCAATTATTTCACTGCTTTTTTTTTTTCTGAAGACTGTTGCAAACCTTGCCATGTTTAATGGTTAGAAATGTAAGTTTCAGAGTAGATCTATCTATGGCTAGTTGAAGTGTATTTGTATATGTCTTCTACCCCTCTAGTATTCATGCTTCTGACACATTTTTAATATGTATATAATACGATCTATCAGTCTCACTTGTGTCTAAGCCTGTCAAGCACTTTTTTTCTTCTACTACACATTTTTCATTCCCTTCCAGGCCCTCTGCATCTCTCCAGTCCCCACCTTTCTTGAATGGGTGACTCAGATTGTATATGGCTTCCCAAATGAGATCTCATCAACCTTGTGCAATAGTATGAATATTTTTCAGTTGGAAATACCTTGCTGGACACATTGGACAATCACACCCGCCTTTTCTTCACTGTTGTGTCCTGTTGGTCTCTCACAGCCATTCTGACATTTATAGCAGGTCCTTCTCCTTCTCTGTCATTTCCTCCAGATCATCCATCCAGTTTTTAATTCTTGTTACCTGTCACCAAGAAAATATTGCATCATTTATAAATCCCGTTATTTTAGTTTTGAAGATAATCCAGTTCCCTATGATATCCCAATTTTCCATTTGATTCACAATGTCCCTGATTTAATTCTCTTTTTATTTATAAAGATAAAAATAAACTTGAAAATTTGTTTTAATAATCTTTGCAAAAACTAACTTTAACTTTTGTCAAATATGATTTTACCCCTGTATTTCTTGATCTCCAAAATACAACTGATTTCTTCATCAATCCATTTGTTCTACTCTTTGGAGGCTCTTTTTCTTAAATCCTACCTTCTTCTGGAAATTACCCTTTTTCTCATTATTTTTAGAGCTCTTTCAACATTTTCCCTCCCCTTTCCCACACTTTTTGTACATATTTGTAATAGATTTTCCTCTTTTGACTCAAAGAAATTTCAGTCCTCATTCACATCCACCCAATTGACTTAACACTAAGAGCTCTCGTGAATCAAAATATGTCCCATTAAAACTGACAACTTCAATCACTGCTATGCTTTTGCCTATAATTCTCACTTTTAATCAACTCATACCTAATCTGGATTTTGCATACTTTTCACTTTCCCATTTTCCTTCCCTGAACTATGCAAAACCTTCAACACATCTATTACAGATCTTATTCCACCATGTTCTTTTTTTCAGTAGTATAATACTATATATTCTTCATTAACTCATTAAGTGCCTCCATTTTGTTCCATAGGGTCCTTGAATTAAAAGCAGACTCTTGTTCCTGTTGACACGGTTAGGACTAGCTCTGTTTTCCACTCACTCTGCTGTTTATCTGATTACCATTCTCATCATTAATAGGAGGTGCTGTTTCCACATTGCTCTGTCTCCTATCCAGCAATATTTCATTATCTATTGTCATAAACTGATTTGACAATTTTTCCTTTACAAACAGATATAGAAATTAATAAAAGCCTTTCCCAGCCACCAGCCTTTATATCCTAAATATCCCCCACCACTGACAAGCCTCCAAGGTTTCTATAGGGTACCCTTGGCAAGGCTATCTCCAGAAAGAAAATCCTCCAAGAGGAGTCTCTTTCCATGAATGCATCTCAATGGCTGTATATCCTAAATCCTTCGTCATTACAACAGTTCTTTGCAACCTCACTTTGACAGTCAAGGTTATACCTGATCCATTTTCTGCTTGTAGGTACGAGAAGTTTTTTATAAATAAGAGAATAAGTATCCTGTTGCTGCTTTATCAGGAGGAGGCAATTTCTGAAGTTGCAAAATCTGTTTTGTCCACAACCATGCTAAGTCACTGCAAGCCGTTAGAAGTTTTATTGTTATTTTTCCACTTTGTAATATATGTCCGTTTTAAGACAATCCATACTGGTAGAGAGAATTTGATGAAAGTCATCCCAAACATGGCACATAACCCTCAGTCCATATGCAAGGACAGATCATTTCTCAAAGTTGACATCCAGTCACAGAAGTACTGATGTGGGGGCCACGCGCAAGAGCACAGAGGCCCGAGGCTCATGAATACATTGATTAAGTGAAAGTCACAGTTCAAAGTGACATTTACAAATAAACCAACAAACTCCAGGCTATCTTATCTAGAACAATCCTAAATTATTCTGCATTTTCAAACCATTTTGTCTAGGAATAAAGGATAGACACTGTTTCACTACCCTTGGCTGCACAATAAATACACACCTACTACAAAACACCCAAAAGATAATATTTAGCCCTACCCCTGCAGTACTGACAACAGTATTTAGGCTAGATAGTGGTTCCTCAACAGCTAAACTAAGCTTTCTCCATGTGTACATGCATTTGCACAAGCACTAGATGTTTCTTTATTGAAATTATTATTATTATTAACAATAATAATAAAAATAAACAATATTGCTAGTTTTAAAAAGCTAATTCCACTTAGGTCTCAAAATAACACATGCGCTATGAAGAGAAAACAGAGATAAAATTAATGCAAGGCATTAAAGTAATTTTATTACTCTTGGTTTAGTTTATAGTTGCAAAATAATTTTATTCATGAAGAAAACTGATTTGGTTTTCACTAGAATTCAGAAAGCCGGTAAGAAGGGCAGAGAAAAAGTCATCAACCACAAAGCAAAACTATACTACAATAAGACAATTCCAACAGTCTTTCCTGTGAATACATTGATCTCTTTACATAATTATTCCATTATCAGAGAAAATAACATTGCTAGGTCCCTTTACCACTAAATTGAACTTACGCCGATTTCTTCCTTAGTGATGTTGGTAACGGAGTCTGGTCTGATTACTCAGTAATACCTTGCTCATCCCCTTTAAAGAAAACAGAAGTGCAATTTTAAAAAACTGTTACAAAACAATCCAGATAACGTATAGACTATTTTTTACACAAGTGTTTAACATAAGCAAGGGAAGTTTCTGCTAGTGCTAGATACAATGTTTTCATATACACAGTGGGTGAAGAGAATCAAATGCATCTCTGAAATTAGAACAGCAACTACTGGAAAATGTCCAAAGATTTGCTTTCCTCCTTGATGTATCCATGGATTTGAACTGTGTGTACTAGTTTGGGAAAACATTTTTCTCAGTTATTACTTATTTCTCTCCTCATCACTACTCAGCTTCTTATTCATTCCTGTGCATTGCCTATAAGCTCTATTACAGACTGTCTGCTATAATGGCCACCTTTGCATTATTCATCCCTATTGATTGTTTCCGTCTTGAGATATTACTGCAACAAAACACACAAACTCACCGAAGAAGAAAATATGAAGACACAAGCAACATGCTGGAACCTCAGGCTCATTAAGGACTGTGCATGCTTTGATGAAATCCCATTTTCACTGAGTCATAGGAAGCTACAAAAGTCAGGTCACTTCTGGTTCAACTGTCTCTTGGGAGACATGAATGATCTTGTTGAATGACGTACTACTACCTCCCAATTTCTGGACTTAGCACGTGACTAGTCCTATTCTGATACTCCCATCTGACTGGCCCTCAATTTCTATTATTTACTCCCTTTCTCATCCTCTGTTCCCCCTCTATACCAGCAAAAGTCTCTCTACATAGGCACATAAGTATGTCCTACATACCTAGGAGAAGCTGTTCCATACTTCTGATGCACTTTATCTCAAGAAACTAGAATTGCACACATCATTCTTTATACAGGCATGAATTTTCATATTCTCTATGCCTTTCCTAATAACCCTTAATGCTTAATTCACATTTTCACCTTTAATTGGTAAAGGTGATTAAAAGAAACAAAAATCAAAGTGCAGTAAAGACATTTGTAATGGGACTTCTAGAGAAATAGTAAACATGAATTTCAAAATTCAATTCCTTAATCAACATTCAAGACTCTAGAGCTGTCAGCAGTCACAAATGTTTTTGAAATGGATGACAAGATGGTATACTATCAACAGATATTGTCCTATATTGCAAAAACAAGCATAATTTATTTCAGAATGGCACAGCCAGCAAACTGAGGAAAGTTATTATATACTCAAGACAAAATAAGCCAAGTGTGCTTTTCCTTGCTTGTTTTCAATTTGGCAGATTTCAAATTCTTTTGACAACAGAAGATAAGCTAAGAATAGAACTCAGTTTGTGAAGCTGGTTGTAGCATTATTTAGAAGCAAAGGACTAAGGTTAACTCGTTATTTATATGTTATCCCATAAATTTTTCAAGCTAATTGGGATAGTGAATTCTAGAAAAAATACTGAAAGAGGGCAGAGCTTGTCTGGTTTTAGCTTTAAAATCTTCTCTGTCCCACAGCGAGTGACCAACTGTGTTTTCATGGAGAAGAGTCCAAAACTTTCCTCTGTAGTAGCTATAATTTCCCCTACAATGTACACATTTAAAGCCAGCAGTATACTTACAGGGATTTAAATCTAATGTCTCTCCACAGATGAAGCAATAAAATGGTGTGACTTTCTATTATTCAAATGAATGTGAATAGGTAATATCTTCATATAGTTCCACATAAATTTTCTGGCAGATCAAAATATGACTGCAAAAGACCTCTAAAATTAACCTACAGTTACTTGGCAGTAATGAAAGAGCTTCCTCTTCAAGGCAGTTATTTTCATTAAATTCTTAGCTCTCATAAATAAAGAAATACATTTTCCAATACAGAACGAGAGCTTCAGTGCCAAGAAATCTAGCTCAATTTGACTGAAAAGAGTATTTTCCAAAGATTTACGCCTGATTCCTTCTATAACTATCCGGATTTTTCATTGACTCAAATGGTATCTTTTTTTTCTACTTTGAGAATTGACAATGGTGTAAGGGTCAGAAGATTTTAAGCCATGGAAACTGAGTGCTCTAGGCTTAGTTTCTTATGAGAACTTACATTTGAGATAAGAAATATCCACAACTGATGAACTTGGCCTGCTGCTTCTTAGCCCATTTTGTACAAAACCACAGTTAGAAACTTTAACTTCGTTCCAAGCAATAGAAACTTTTCATCTATTTTAATAGGGCCAAGATTCCACCTACACATTTTCACTTAACAGGCATTCTGCAGAGTCCTCCAGATAAACCTAATTACATTCTACACATGGAAAATGCCAGGACGGAATAGTTAAGAATTGGAATAGCCACTCTCATACTTAAAAAGCACAGTCAATCGGTACAAAGCCCTACTGATGCAAAAGTCACGTTCACCAATGGAAAAGAACAGCTAATGCTCTGTTCTAAAATTGGCTATAGGACTTATTCATCACCAAATCCATCACTACTGGATTCAGCTGAATGCACTTAGCTACAAATATTTTCCCTAATACAGTTCCCAACATGGAATTTCAGTGTAGCAAAGCGAGGGAATTTCAGGGTAAGTTTTAAAAAGGAAAGATTAAAAATTTGGCACACAAGGTGTGGGTAACCATTTCAAATATGAAGGGAAAATATTATTGCTGACCACTCTGTTAAAAAAACAGATAGTACCAGAAAACACACTAAGCTATCAGTACACAGCTGGGCCCGTTTTAAGGCAGCACAAACACCACATATTGTGGCAGAAAGGGGACCACTTTAAAAGAGAGGTTGGGAAACACAGTTGGAATTGATTATGCTGGAGTTTGCCAGCTTAACTAAGGATAGGAAAATGGCCTGGTTTTTTCCTGCAGTTCACTGACTGTGCGAAGTATTTGCTTGATAACATCGCCCATTTTTCTTGCTTTACGCACATTGATTTCCAATCCACAAAGCTTTGGATGTTCTCATTTGTCTTCCAAGGGTAAATCTATCAGACACACTGTTGTCCTCTCCTTTGAGGAAAAGGAAGAAGGAAGGAAGATCAACCAATGCCTTTTTTCCTTGCCCCCCACCTTCCTTGTGCAAGAGTGGATCAGGGAAACACACTTTCATTACAGAAAGGAAGATAAGTGTGGCATGGCTGAAGTTGGTTGCTGCTGTTTTGTTTTTGAGAAAATTGAGAAAAATGCAACAGTACCTTCAATTACACTGCAGCGTTCACTGATTTTGGTGGAAAACGTGACAATGGAAGAATGAAGGCAAAACAAAAAAGGAAATGTGGCAACAGCAAAAGAGGCACAAGAAGAGAAATTGGAAGTGCAACAAATGCCAAATATAAGTAGAAAATGCTTCTCTTTCTCCTTAAGCTGATTCAGCTTGATTTGGCCTAGTTTTATGCTGATATAGTCTCGCTGGTTATGTAAATTTATACTTCAACACAAGCGTAATCAAACAGACAAACGACATAGTATAACTTTTATTTATGTTTGTGTTTTCTTTGATCTTAACCGGGGTTTATTCTCCACTGCCTTTAATACTACTTTGCTGACACTGAAGTACAGTGAGCATAAGATGCACATTGCTTCCTAAATCCACAAATAGGTAAGGGTAGAAATAATTTTATTCCCATAATTAAACAATGGGCCGACCAAATGTCCTTTAGGGACTGAATACTCATCAAAAACTCTATTGCTATTGACAAGCATGAGGGGCTTCATTACCCAAAACATCTTCAGAAAATGTAACCCTGACCAGAGGGTAGCAATCCTAACAAACTTTTGTTAGTATCTCTCTTTTTTAATAATCTCTTTAAAAATATTTCTTCTTATGCTATTCATAAAATGAATCATGCTCACACACATTTCAAGATGAAAATAATAGTCCCTCTGAGTACCCCAGGCACACAGCTTGTAATGCTATGTTTTTTTAGGAGACAAACTATATTTATGTAATTACGTGTATATATCGACAAAATGTTCTCTCTGAAAAAGCTTTATAGTAGAACTGTGTCAGTTTAAAGAGAGAAGAAAATGAAGAGAGCTGCCTGTCCATAATGGTAGAAAATCTTATCTTTTGTTTACTTTCGCTTTAGCAGGCAATGCAATGCTGAGAAAGATTAATTTATAACTGGAGAATCATGGAATCACAGCTGTTCACAGCAAGCAGAAAGAACAGATTGCAATGAGCACACCTTACATGTTCTAGGCAGAATTCCTCCAGACATAACGAGGAAAATCCAGAGGACACCACTGGGGCATTCCTAGTCCTGTGCTCAGGAACAGCATGGATTTGTTTTAATTTCCAAATGTAAGAATATACATTTTCTCCATCAATCAGGGACCAAAAATACAAAGGTTTGAAAAATAAAAATGTAAATTGAAAGTAATAGCAATGGCTTTGTGATAAAACCCTAAAGATAAGTACTTATGAGTACTGTCTCCTCTTGTTAGTGGACCCAGAGATAGCACTAGCAAGAAGGGAAGACGCACCAGGTCATTTAGCCAGACTGTGCAAACGATATTCTCATTTTGGTCCTGTCATCCCCTGTCCATCCCGTCCCCCCCCACCTTTTAATCACACTAAATAAAATTATCAACAGCAAGCGAGTGCAGGCCAACAAAATCTTACACTTCTGTGTAAGCTCTAGAAAACATAACAGCACATAGCATAAAGCTCAGGAAGACAACAAACTTTAGCAAGTAAGCATCCATATTATTGTAGTAGAACTTTTAAGCCATTGTTTCATGAGTCTTTAAATGTATTTTCAAGGTGAAGATACAGAAAACTGTCTTAAAGCACAAAAATGTTTTTCACAGCCATCTGAACTGTAATCTGATTCTTAAAGCAACAGTGAATAAATACTTCAGATTCTTAAAGCTAAGAATCATGGCTCTACTGAAACCACTGGGGGTATCACTGAGATCAGGGTTCATAATAATTTATAAAATATATTAGTTTCAAACATACTGCACAGTCTGGTTTAATTCTTTTCTTTCATAAAGTCTTCGACCAAATACTTCACCAAATGATGCAACGAGGGCTGAAATATTGAACAGGAAAGACAAGGAGGAGAGGAAGGTTTGGATTAAAAAAGCCATTAAAAAAAAAAAAAAAAAAAAAAGGAGCTGTCAGTGACTGTTTTCCCAACTAAGCTTGGGTTCTCTTCTACCTCTATTCAATCAGGCTCTCTAAATTACCACCACCTAATACTTGAACCAAGTTCCCTGGCTCTGAATCACCTGGCCTACAGTTCTTTCAATACCATTTTGACAAAGAGTTTTAAGAAAATTCCAATTACTCTGAAACTCATCAGTAAAGTATCTTCATTTAAATATAGCAAACATATTTTCGCTACCAGCCTACAGAACAAAATGATTAATTCTTTCAAGTTTTCTATGAGCACCATCTGGTCGTTGTGATTGTTGCTATTTTACTTATCAACATGTTTTAACAATTTTTCTTTTGACAATTTAGTCTTTGACGGTGTCTATTTGCCTGAGAACATGGGGTACTTTGTATTCTCACCACATTTGTGTTACCCACGGAGAATGCTGGAAACCGATGGAGAACATATCGACAAGCTTTGCGCAGGCAAACAAGTTCAGATGGTACTTTCTTGGAAGGAGGGGGAAGTTTTTTCAAGTTCAGCCATAGAGTGCTCTTTCTATAGATGTTGGGGTACCCCACTGAATGATTCTGAGAAGGTATTTGCTCCTTAGTGAATAACACTTGCACTGAATGCAAAATCAAAAAGCTTTGGAATAGATGGGAATCCCCATGTCAAAGTAGTCATTTATGCTTAGGAGATTCCTATGTTTGAGAAATAATAAAAGATCACTGTGGGAAATGTATTTTTAGCAAGGTAAGTGACCTGAAATACAAGTAGGTGCGGAAGGAGAACTTAAGCTAATGCGGAACTGCAGCGGAATGCCCCATTAAAACAAGTTAAACTTCTGGCTGATGACAGGTATGAGTTAAAAAACATATTAAAATTGTTCTAATGTGACTTCAGGTTTTTTGGACAACATTAAATCAGGTCCTTTTCTGGCACACCTTTTGAAATCTTCAGCTTACTCAAAACATTGACATTTATGCACTCCTGATCATACCTACAGATTCATGAATATTAACTACCACCAATGACAAAAAGAGTTTTCAAGTGATAGCTACTGAGAGGGAATACTTACCTATGACATGAAACATCTTCTCTATGAAAGCTGGCTTTATTACACTATGTCATATGTTTTGATCTTTAGCTGGTTGTTGAATTTTAGAGAACTAAAACCAAAACCAGTTAATGTGCTCAAAATTCACAGAGAAACATTTTGGACAAATGCCTTCAAATGTCCTTGTTCAGAAAAT
The DNA here is from genome assembly GCF_000687185.1 of Egretta garzetta. Taxonomy (NCBI): domain Eukaryota; kingdom Metazoa; phylum Chordata; class Aves; order Pelecaniformes; family Ardeidae; genus Egretta; species Egretta garzetta. The sequence goes on along the minus strand of NW_009260593.1, from coordinate 644 downwards.
ATCATCGATTGGGTGAGAACTTGCATATCATTTACTCGAAAATGTATTTATACAGGAAATAATACATATGCACTTTTTTTTCATATTTGCATTATGAATCATTAAGCAGCGGAGCATATAACCCCTGGTGTAATCAATGACAATTTACAGAAGGAATCATTGCATGATTCTAATTATGATTAACTTTTTTTGTACTTGCATTTCTACTTTGAACTTATATTTACCAGCAAGAGTCTGTGTCTACTAAAGGATAACGTTTAAATTACATATTTCCAGCAAAATTTCCACACTACCAATCATCATCTACTGTTACCAAGCAACTTGCCATCAACAGGGAGGATCAGAAAAAGCATGTGAAGAAAAACCTAGGAAACCAGGAATCAGGGCTTGGTTCAAACTTCTCAGGTAATCCACTTTTTCAGCATCATGAGGCTTTGGAGCAAGACTTCACAGTTTTTCAGAAGCGCTATCTTAGAAGTGCTGTGAAAAAATAAACCACTGTTTTGAACTCGTTCCACTTGTCACATGACTTCATTCATCTCCTCCTGTTTGTATCATCAGCCAGACAATAGAGTAATTCTTCCATCATCTATGATCCCACATTATTGGGATGTGCTCCTTGTAGAGGACAGATCATAAAGATG